>NW_012295421.1:0-5186 GCF_000151885.1 Dipodomys ordii
TCCCCCCCGCGCTTGTTTTTCCCCGCCTCCTATTCCTTTGGCTGTGGTACCCCCAACTGTGTGACCGGCTGTGTCCCTCGCTGTGTCCCCCCGGCTGTGTTCCCGCTGTGTCCCGACTGTGTCCCCCAGCTTTTTTCCATGCTGTGTCCCCGCAGTGTTCCCGCTGTGTCCCGACTGTGTAACACTGTGTCCCGTGGTGTCCCACTTTGTCCCACAACTGTGTCCCCCCGCTGAGTCCCCTCTGTGTCGCCTCTGTGTCCCCCTGTGTCCTCGCTGTGTGCCCCGCTGTCTCCCGCTTTGTCTCCCGCTGTTTTCCGCTGTGTCCCGCTGTGTCCCCGCTGTGTCCCCAGCTGTGTCCCGCTGTGTCCCGCTGTGTACCCCGCTGTGTCCTGCTATGTTCCCGCAGTGATCCCGATGTGTCCCGCTGTGTCCTCGCTGTGTCCCCAGCTGTGTACCCCACTCTGTCCCGCTGTGTCCCCCGATGTGTCTCTGCTGTGTCCCCGCTGTGTCCCGCTTTGTCCTGCTGTGTACTGCTGTGTCCCCCGCTGTGTCCCGCTGTGTCCTGCTGTGTCACGCTGTTTCCCCGCTGCGTCCCCGCTGTATCCCTCTGGGTACCCCGCTGTGTCCAGCTTTGTCCCTGCTGTGTCTCGCTGTGTCCCACGCTCTGTCCCCCTCTGTTTCCCGCTCTGTCCCCCTCTGTGTCCCGCTGTGTCCCCAGCTGTGTCCCATTGTGTCCCCGCAGGGTCACTGCTGTTTCCCGCTGTGTCCCGCTGTGTTCCGTGGTGTCCCTCTTTGTCTCCCGCTGTGTCCCCCGCTGAGTCCCCGCTGTGTCCCGCTGTGTCCTCGCTGTGTCCCCCGCTGTCTCCCGCTCTGTCCCCCGCTGTGTCTCACGCTTTGTCCCCGCTGTGTCCCACTGTGTCCCGCTGTGTCCCGCTGTGCCCCCACTGTATTTCGTTGTGTCCACAGCTGTGTACCATGCTGTGTAATGCTGTGTGCCCGCTGTATCTACGCTGTGTCCCGCTGGGTCCCGCTGGGTCCTCGCTGTGTCCCCCGCTGTGTCCCGCTGTGTCCCCCGCTGTGTCCCGCTGTGTCCCCCGCTGAGTCCCCGCTGTGTCACCGCTGTGTCCCGCTGTTTCCTCGCTGTGTCCCCTGCTGTCTCCCTCTCTGACCCCTGCTGTGTCTCACGCTTTGTCCCCGCTGTGTCCCACTGTGTCCCGCTGTGTCCGGCTGTGCCCCCACTGCTTCCCGTTGTGTAAACAGATGTGTACTACGCTGTGTAACGCTGTGTCCCCGCTGTATCGACGCTGTGTCCCGCTGTGTCCCGCAGTGTCCTCACTGTGTTCCCCGCTGTCTCCCGCTCTGTCCCTCGCTGTGTCTCACGCTTTGTCCCCACTGTGTCCCACTGTGTCCCGCTGTGTCCGGCTGTGCCCCCACTGTGTCCCGTTGTGTCCACAGCTGAGTACCACGCTGTGTAACGCTGTGTGCCCGCTGTATCGACGCTGTGTCCCGCTGTGTCCCGCTGGGTCCTCGCTGTGTTCCCCGCTGTGTCCCGCGCTGTGTCCCTCTGTGTACCCCGCTGTGTCCAGCTTTGTCCCCGCCATGTCTCTCTGTGTCCCCCGCTGTGTCCCGCTGTGTCCCCCGCTGAGTCCCCGCTGTGTCCCCGCTGTGTCCCGCTGTGTCCCCCGCTGTGTCCCGCTGTGTCCCGCTGTGTCGTTGCTGTGACCCGCTCTGTCCCCACTGTATCGACGCTGTGTCCCGCTGTGTTCTGCTGTGTCCTCGCTGTGTCCCCCGCTGTGTCCCGCTGTGTACCCCTCTGTGTCTCCCGCTGTGTCCCTATGTGTCCCACGCTTTAACCCCTGTGTCCCCGCAGTTTCCCCGCTGTGTCCCGCTGTTTCCCACTGTGTTCTGTGGTGTCCCCCTTTGTCCCCCGCTGTGTCCCCCGGTGAGTCGCCGCTGTGTCCCCGCTTTGTCCCGCTGAGTCCTCCATGTGTCCCCCGCTGTGTCCCGCTGTGTCCCCCGCTGTGTCCCGCTGTGTCCACTGCTGGGACCCGGCTGTGTCCCGCTGTGTCCCGCTGTGTCCTCACTGTGTCCCACTCTGTGTTCCGCTGTGTCCTCGTTGTGTCCCCCGCTGTGTCCCGCTGTGTCCCCCGCTGTGCCCTGCAGTGTCCCGCTCTGTCCCGCTGTGTCCTCGCTGTGTCCCGCTGTGTCCCGCTGTGTCCCTGCAGTGTCACTGCTGTTTCCTGCTGTGTCCCGCTCTGTTCCGTGGTGTCCCTCTTTGTCTCCCGCTGTGTCCCCCGCTGTGTCCCGCTGTGTCCGACTGTGTCCCGCTCTGTCCCCGCTGTGTCCCGCTGTGTCCCACTGCATCCTGCTGTGTCCCACTGTGCCTCCACTGTGTCCCATTGTGTCCACAGCTTTGTACCATGCTGTGTAACGCTGTGTCTCCGCTGTATCGACACTGTGTCCCGCTGGGTCCCGATGTGTCCTCGCTGTTTTCCCCGCTGTGTCCAGCTGTTTCCCCCACTTTGTCCCCCACTGTGTCCTCGCTCTGTCCCCCGCTGTGTCCCTCTGTGTCCCGCCGTGTACTCGCTGTGTCCCCCTCTGTGTCCCGCTGTGTCCCCCGCCGTGTCCCGCTGTGTCCCGCTCTGTCCCGCTGCGGTCCCGCTGTGTCCCGCTGTGTCCCGCTTTGTCCCCCACTGTGTCCCGCAGTGACCCCGCTGTGTCCCGCTGTGTCCCACTGTGTCCCGTGGTGTCCCGCTTTGTCCCCTGCTGTGTCCCCGGCTGAGTCTCGATGTGTCCCCACTGTGTCCTTTCTGTGTCCCCCGCTGTGTCCTCCTCTGTTCCCCACTGTGTCTCCCGTTTTGTCCCCGCTGTGCCCCACTGTGTCGCGCTATGTCCCCCACTGTGTCCCGTTGTGTCAACAGCTGTGTACCCCGCTGTGTCCCTGCTGTATCGTCGCTGTGTCTCGCTGGGTCCTGCTGTGTCTCTCTCTGTGTTCCCCACTGTGTCCCGCTGTGTCCCCCGCTGTGTCACTCGCTGTGTCCCCCGCTGTGTCCCGCTGTGTCCCGCCGTGTCCCCCGCTGTGTCCTTGCTGTGTCCCCGCTGGGTCCTGCTGGGTCCCGCTGGGTCCCGGAGTGTCCCCCGCTGAGTCCCGTTGTGTCACCGCTGTGTCCCGCTGTGTCCCCGCTCTATCGACGCTGTGTCCCATTGGGTCCAGCTGTGTCCTCTCTTTGTTCCCCTCTGTGTTCCGCTGTGTCCCCCGCTGTGTCTCTCACTGTGTCCCGCTGTGTCCCCGGCTGTGTCCGGCTGTGTCCCGATGTGTCCCCCACTATGTCCTTGCTGTGTCCCCGCTGTGTCCCGCAGAGTCCCCAGCTGTGTCCCGCTGTGTCACCGCTGTGTCCCGCTTTGTCCTCGCTGTGTCCCCCGCAATGTCCCGCTTTGTGCCTGCTGTGTACCCCGCTGTGTCCTTCTGTGTCCCCTGCTGTGTCCCGCTGTGTCCCATGCTCTGTCCCCACTGTGTCACGCTGTGTTTCGCTGTGTCCGGCTGTGTCCTCGCTCTGTCTCCCTCAGTGTCCAGCTGTGTCCTCCCTGTGTCCCCCGCTGTATCCCGCTGAGTCCTCTGCTGTGTCCCTCTGTGTCCCGCTGTGTCACGCTCTGTCCTCTCTGTGTCCCTCTGTGTCCAGCTCTGTCCCTGTTGTGTGTCCGCTGTGCCACACTGTGTACCCTTCTGTGTCCAGCTGTGTCCCCTCTGTGTCCTGCTGTGTCCCTTGTCTGTCCCCCGCTGTCCACCGCTGTGTCCCCCGGCTGTGTCCCGCAGTGTCCCCGCTGTGTCCCGCTGTGTCTTACTGTGTCCCGTGGTGTCCCGCTTTTTTCCCTCTATGTCCCCTGCTGAGTCCCCTCTGTGTCCCCGCTGTGTCCAGCTGTGTCCTCGCTGTGTCCTCCGCTGTCTCCCGCTTTGTCCCACGCTGTGTCCTACTGTGTCCCACTGTGTACCCTGCTCTGTCCCACGCTGTGTCCCGCTGTGTCCCCGCTGTGTCCCAGCTGTGTCCCGCTGTGTCCCCCGCTGTGTCCCCGCAGGTTCACCGCTGTTTCACGCTGTGTCCTGCTGTGTTCCGTCGTGTCCCTGCTGAGTCCCCCCTGTGTCCCGCTGTGTCCCCCGCTGTGTCCCCCGCTGTGTCCCGCTGTGTCCCTCTGTGTCTCCTGCTGTGTCCCCAGCTCTGTCCCTCTGTGTCCACCGCTGTGTCCCTGCTGTGTCCCCGCTGTGTCCCGCTGTGTCCCGCTGTGTCCCCCGCTGTGTCACGCTTTGTCCCCCCTGTGTCCCCCACTGTGTCCCGCTGTGTCCCCTGCTGTGTCCCCGCTGTGTCACACTGTGTTCCACTGGGTCCGGATGTGTCCTGGCTGTGTCTCCCACAGTGTTCTGCTGTGTCCTTGTTGTGTCCCCCGCTGTGTCCCGGTGAGTTCCCCGCTGTGTCCCGCTGTGTCCCCGCTGTGTGTTCTCTATGTCCCGCTGTGTACCCAGCTGTGTCCAGCTGTGTCACCACTGTGTTCCGCTGTGTCCCCTCTCTTTCCCCCGCTATCCCTTCCTGTGTCCAATACTGTCTCCCGCTGTGTCCCGCTGTGTCCCCCATTTTGTCCCGCTGTGTCCCCGCAGTGTCGCCGCTGTGTCCCGATGTGACACACTGTGACCCGTGGTGTCCCGCTTTGTCCCCCGCTGTGTCCCCCGCTGTGTCCCGCTGTGTCCCCCTCTGTGTCCCGCTGTGTCCTGCTGTGTCCCTCCTGTGTCCCGCTGTATCCCGCTGTATTCCGTGGTGTCCCGTTTGTCCCCCGCTGTGTCCCCCGCTGAGTCCCCGCTTTGTCCTAGCTGTGACCCGCTGTGTCCCGCTGTGTCCCGCTATGTCCCCCACTGTGTCCCGTTGTGTCCCCAGCTATGTACCCTGCTGTGTCACGCTGTGTCCCCGCTGTATCGACGCTGTGTCCCGCTGGTTCCCGCTGTGTACTCTCTGTGTTCCACACTGTGTCCCGCTGTGTCCCCCGCAGTGTCCCTCGCTGTTTCCCGCTGTGTCCCCCCTGTGTCCCCTGCTGTGTCCCGCTCTGTCCCTCTGTGTCCCCTGCTGTGTCCCCTGCTCTGTCCCACTGTGTCACCCGCTGTGTCCCTGCTGTGTCCCCGCTGTGTCCCGCTGTGTCCCGCT
>NW_012295422.1:0-5185 GCF_000151885.1 Dipodomys ordii
TCTACTTCTCTTCCTGCTTCTGCTTCTCCTGCTTGTTTTTCTGCTTCTTCTGCTCTTTTTTCTACTTCCCCTTCTGCTTCTCTTTTTGCTTCTCCTTCTGCTTCTGCTTCTTCTGTTTCTCATGCCTGAATTTCTGGTTCTACTTCTTCTGCTGCTTCACCTTCTGCTTCTGCTTCTCCTTCTGCTTCTGTTTCTGCTTCTTCTCTTTCGGCTTCGGCTGCTTCTGCTTCTTGTCCTCCTCCTGCTTCTTTTTCTGCTTCTCATTCTGCTTCTGCTTCTCCTTCTGCTTCTGCTTCTCCTCCTTCTCCTTCTCCTACTTCTGTTTCTCCTTCAGCTTCTGCTTCTTCTGCTTCTCCTGCTTCTCCTTCTGCATCTCCTTCTGCTTGTGCTTGTCCTTATGCTTCTTCTTCTGCCTCTGCTTCTCCTTCTCCTTCTTTTGCTTCTCCTTTTGCTTCTGCTTCTTCTGCTTTTCCTGCTTCTCCTTCCGCTTCTGCTTCTTCTGCTTCTCCTTCTGCATCTTCTTCTGCTTCTGCTTCTCCTTCTGCTTCTCCTTCTCCTTCTTCTGCTTCTCCTTCTGCTTCTTCTTCTTCTGCTTTACCTGCTTCTCTTTCTGCTTCTCCTTCTGCTTCTCCTTCTGTTTCTCCTTCTCCTTCTTGTTCTTCTGCTTTTCCTTCTGCTTCTGCTACAACTGCTACTGCTTCTACTTCTTCTGTTTCTTCTGCTTCTCCTTCTGCTTTTGATTCTCTTTCTGCTTCTGCTTCTCCTTCTGCTTCTCATTCTGCTTCTCCAGATTCTGATTCTTCTGCTTCTCCTGCTTCTGCTTCTGCTTCAGGTTCTTCTTCTGCTTCTTCGGATTCTTATGCTTCTGCTTCTCCTGCTTCTGCTTCTTCTGCTTTCCCTCCTTCTGTTTCTGCTTCTCCTTCTGCTTCTGCTTCTTGTCCTTCTCCTGTTTCTTCTGCTTGATCTTCTCCTGTTTCTGCATCTCCTGCTTCTCCTTCTGCTTTTCTTTCTGCTTCTCCTGCTGCTTTTCCTTCTCCTGCTCCTTCTTCTGCTTCTCTTTCTGCTTCTCCTTCTGTTTCTCCTTCTCCTTCTCCTTCTCGTTCTTCTGCTTTTCCTTCTGCTTCTCCTTCTGCTTCTACATCTTCTGCTACTGCCTCTGCTTCTTCTGTTTCTTCTGCTTCTCCTTATGCTTCTCCTTCTGCTTTTGTCTCTCTTTCTGCTTGTGCTTCTCCTTCTGCTTCTCCAGATTCTGCTTCTTCTGCTTCTCCTGTATCTCCTTATGCTTCAGGTTCTGCTTCTGTTTCTTCGTCTTCTTCTGCTTCTGCTTCTCCTGCTGCTGCTTCTTCTGCTGCTCCTGCTTCTCTTTCTGCTTTTCCTTCTGTTTCTGCTTCTCCTTCTGCTTCTGCTTCTTCTCCTTCTTATGTTTCTTCTGCTTCTGCTTCTCCTGCTTCTGCTTCTCCTGCTTCTCGTTGTGCTTCTCTTTCTGCTTCTCTTTCTGCTTCTCTTTCAGCGTCTCCTTCTCCTTCTCCTTCTTCTGCTTCTCCTTTTGCTTCTCCTTCTCCTTCTGCTTCAATTTCTTCTTCTGCTTCTCATTCTCCTTCTGCGTCTTCTGTTTCTTCTGCTTCTCCTGCTTCTGCTTCTCCTGCTTCTCCTACTTCTCGTGCTGCTTCTCCTTCTGCGTCTCTTTTTGCTTCTGCTTATCCTTTTGCTTCTTCTACTCCTAGTCCTTCTCTTTCGCCTTCTCCTTCTTGTTCTTCTGCTTGTCCTGGTGCTTCTGCTTCTGCTTATTCTACTATTTCTGTTTCTTCTGCTTCTGCTTCAGATTGTGCTTCTTCTGTTTCTCCTTCTGCTTCAGATTCTGCTTCTGCTTCTTCGGCTTCTCCTGTTTCTTCTGCTTCTGCTTCTCCTGCTACTTCTGCTTCTCCTGCTTCTCTTTCTGCTTCTCCTTCTGCTTCTGCTTTTCTTTCTGCTTCTGCTTCTGCTCTTCTGCTTCTTCTGTTTCTTTTGCTTCTGTTTCTTCTGCTTCTTCTTCTTCTGTTTATTCGGATTCTACTTCTGCTTCTCCTTCTTCTCCTTCTCTTTCTGCTTCTTCTGATTCTCCTGCTTCTCCTTCTTGTTCTCCTTCTGTTTCTGCTTCTCTTTCTGCTTCTGCTTCTCCTTCTGCTGCTCCTTCTCCTTCTCCTTCTTCTGCTTCTCTCACTGCTTCTGCTTCTGCTTCTTTTGCTTATTCTTTTTCTTCTGCTTCAGCTTCTCCTGCTTCTGCTTCTTCTCCTTCTACTGCTTCTCCTTATACTTCTCCTTATGCTTCTCCTTATGCTGCTGCTTCTTTTTCTTCTTCTTCTTCGTCTTCTTCTTCTTCTCTTTCTTCTGCTTCTGCTTTTCCTGCCTCTTCTGCTTCTACTGCTTCTCTTTCTGCTTCTTGTCCTTCTCCTGTTTCTTCTCCTTCTGCTTCTCCTGCTTCTGCTTCTTCTGCTTTTCCTGCTTCTCTTTCTGCTTCTCCTTCTGGTTCTGCTCCTTCTCCTTCTTCTGTTTCTTCTTCTTCTGCTTCTCCCACTTGTGATTCTTCTGCTTCTCCTGCTTCTCGTTCTGCTTCTCTTCGTCGGCTTCTCTTTCTATTTCTGCTTCTGCTTCTTCTCACTCTGATTCTCGTCCTTCTTCTTCTCCTTCTGTTTCTGCGTCTTCTGCATTTCCTGCTTCTCCTTCTGCATCTCCTTCTGCTTGTGCTTTTCCTTCTGCTTCTTCTTCTGCTCCGGCTTCTCCTTCTCCTTCTTCTGCTTCTCCGTCTGCTTCTGTTTCTTCTGCTTTTCCTGTTTCTCCTTCTGCTTCTCCTTCTATTTCTCATTCTCGTTCTTCTGCTATTCCTTCTGCTTCTCTTTCTGCTTCTGCATCTTCAGATTCTTCTGCTACTGATTCTGCTTCTTCTGTTTCTTCTGCTTTTGCTTCTCTTTCTGCTTCTGCTTCTCCTTCTGGTTCTCCTTCTTCTTCTCCAGATTCTGCTTCTTCTGCTTCTCCTGCTTCTCCTTCTGCTTTAGTTTCTGCTTTTGCTTCTTCGGCTTCTTCTGCTTCTTTTCCTTCTTCTCCTTCTGTTTCTGCTTCTCTTTCTGCTTCTGCTTCCTCTCCTTCTTCTATTTCTTCTGATTCTGCTTCTCCTGCTTCTGCTTCTCCTGCGTCTCCTTCTGTTTCTCTTTATGCTACTCCTTCTGCTTCTCCTTCTTCTGCTTCTCCTTCTGCTTCTGCATCTTCTTCTTCTTCTGCTACTGCCTCTGCTTCTTCTGTTTCTTCTGTTCTCCTTCTGTTTTTGCTTCTCTTTCTGCTTCTGCTTCTCCTTCTGCTTCTCCAGATTCTGCTTCTTCTGTTTCTCCTGTATCTCCTTATGCTTCAGGTTCTGCTTCTGCTTCTTCTGCTTCTGCTTCTCCTGCTTGTGCTTCTTCAGCTGCTCCTGCTTCTATTTCTGCTTTTCCTTCTGTTTCTGCTTCTCCTTCTGCTTCTGCTTCTTCTCCTTCTTATGTTTCTTCTGCTTCTGCTTCTCCTGCTTCTGCTTCTCCTGCTTCTCGTTGTGCTTCTCGTTGTGCTGCTCTTTCTGCTTCTCTTTCTGCTTCTACTTCTCCTTCTCTTTCTTCTGCTTCTCCTTCTGCTTCTTCTTCTCCTTCTGCTTCAATTTCTCCTTCTGCTTCTCCTTCTGCTTCTGCGTCTTCAGTTTCTTCTGCTTCTCCTGCTTCTGCTTCTCCTGCTTCTCCTACTTCTCGTGCTGCTTCTCCTTCTGCGTCTCTTTCTGCTTCTGCTTATCCTTTTGCTTCTCCTACTCCTAATCCTTCTCTTTCGCCTTCTCCTTCTTGTTCTTCTGCTTGTCCTGGTGCTTCTGCTTCTGCTTATTCTACTATTTCTGTTTCTTCTGCTTCTGCTTCAGATTGTGCTTCTTCTGTTTCTCCTTCTGCTTCAGATTCTGCTTCTGCTTCTTCGGCTCCTCCTGTTTCTTCTGCTTCTCCTGCTTCTTCTGGTTCTCCTGCTTCTCCTTCTGCTTCTCCTTCTGCTTCTGCTTCTGCTCTTCTTCTTCTTCTGTTTCTTTTGCTTCTGTTTCTTCTGCTTCTTCTTCTTCTGTTTCTTCGGATTCTACTTCTGCTTCTCCTTCTTCTCCTTCTCTTTCTGCTTCTTCTGATTCTCCTGCTTCTCCTTCTTGTTCTCCTTCTCTTTCTGCTTCTCTTTCTGCTTCTGCTTCTCGGTCTGCTGCTCCTTCTCCTTCTCCTTCTTCTGCTTCTCTCACTGCTTCTGCTTCTGCTTCTTTTGCTTATTCTTTTTCTTCTGCTTCAGCTTCTCCTGCTTCTGCTTCTTCTGCTTCTACTGCTTCTCCTTATACTTCTCCTTATGCTTCTCCTTATGCTGCTGCTTCTTTTTCTTCTTCTTCTTCGTCTTCTTCTTCTCTTTCTTCTGCTTCTGCTTTTTCTGCCTCTTTTGCTTCTACTGCTTCTCTTTCTGCTTCTTGTCCTTCTCCTGTTTCTTCTCCTTCTGCTTCTCCTGCTTCTGCTTCCTCTGCTTTTCCTGCTTCTCTTTCTGCTTCTCCTTCTGCTTCTCCTTCTGGTTCTGCTCCTTCTCCTTCTTCTGTTTCTTCTTCTTCTGCTTCTCCCGCTTCTGCTTCTTCTGCTTCTCCTGCTTCTCGTTCAGCTTCCCTTCGTCGGCTTCTCTTTCTATTTCTGCTTCTGCTTCTTCTGATTCTGATTCTTCTCCTTCTTCTTCTCCTTCTGCTTCTGCGTTTTCTGCATTTCCTGCTTCTCCTTCTGCATCTCCTTCTGCTTGTGCTTTTCCTTCTGCTTCTTCTTCTGCTCCGGCTTCTCCTTCTCCTTCTTCTGCTTCTCCGTCTGCTTCTGTTTCGTCTGCTTTTCCTGCTTCTCCTTCTGCTTCTTCTTCTATTTCTCCTTCTCGTTCTTCTGCTATTCCTTCTGCTTCTCTTTCTGCTTCTGTATCTTCAGCTTCTTCTGCTACTGATTCTGCTTCTTCTGTTTCTTCTGCTTCTCCTTCTGCTTTTGCTTCTCTTTCTGCTTCTGCTTCTCCTTCTGGTTCTCCTTCTTCTTCTCCAGATTCTGCTTCTTCTGCTTCTCCTGCTTCTCCTTCTGCTTTAGGTTCTGCTTTTGCTACTTCGGCTTCTTCTGCTTCTTTTTAATGCTTCACCTTCTGTTTCTGCTTCTGTTTC
>NW_012295423.1:0-5185 GCF_000151885.1 Dipodomys ordii
TCTTTTGCTTCTCCTTCTGCTTCTGCTTCTCCTTCTGCTTCTGCTTCTGCTTCAATTTCTCCTTCTGCTTCTCATTCTGCTTCTGCGTCTTCTGTTTCTTCTGCTTCTCCTGCTTCTGCTTCTCCTGCTTCTCCTAATTCTCGTGCTGCTTCTCCTTCTGCGTCTCTTTCTGCTTCTGCTTATCCTTTTGTTTCTCCTACTCCTAATCCTTCTCTTTCGCCTTCTCCTTCTACTTCTTCTGCTTCTCCTGCTTCTCCTTCTGCATCTTCTTCTTCTGCTTCTCCTTCTGCTGCTTCTTCTGCTTCTGCTTCTCCTTCTTCTGCTTCTCCCTCTGATTCTGCTTCTTATGCTTATTCTTTTTCTTCTGCTTCTGCTTCTCCTGCTTCTGCTTCTTCTGCTTCTACTGCTTCTCCTTCTCCTTCTCCTTCTCCTTCTTCTTCTTCTTCTTCTTCTTCTTCTTCTTCTTCTTCTTCTTCTTCTTCTTCTTCTTCTTCTTCTTCTTCTTCTTCTTCTTCTTCTTCTTCTTCTTCTCTTTCTGCTGCTTCTGCTTTTCCTGCTTCTTCTGCTTCTACTGCTTCTCTTTCTGCTTCTCCTTCTGCTTCTGCTTCTGCTTCTTGTCCTTCTCCTGCTTCTTCTGCTTCTTCTGCTTTTCCTGCTTCTTTCTGCTTCTCCTTCTGCTTCTGCTCCTCCTTCTGCTTCTGCTCCTTCTATTCTTCTGTTTCTTCTTCTTCTAATGCTTCTCCCGCTCTGCTTCTTCTGCTTTCCTGCTTCTCGTTCTGCTTCTCTTCCTCCGCTTCTCTTTCTACTTCTCCTTCTGCTTCTTCTGATTCTGCTTCTTCTCCTTCTTCTTCTCCTTCTGCTTCTGCTTCTTCTGCTTCTCCTGCTACTCCTTCTGCATCTCCTTCTGCTTGTGCTTTTCCTTCTGCTTCTTCTTCTGCTTCTCCTTCTTCTGCTTCTCCGTCCGTTTCTGCTTCTTCTGTTTTTCCTGCTTCTCCTTCTGCTTCTCATTCTTCTTCTCCTTCTGTTTCTCCTTGGCGTTATTCTGCTATTCCTTCTGCTTCTCTATCTGCTTCTGCATCTTCAGCTTCTTCTGCTACTGCTTCTGCTTGTGCTTCTTCTGTTTCTTCTGCTTCTCTTTCTGCTTCTCCTTCTGCTTTTGCTTCTCTTTCTGCTTCTGCTTCTCCTTCTGGTTCTCCTTCTTCTCCAGATTCTGCTTCTTCTGCTTCTCCTGCTTCTCTTTCTGCTTCAGGTTCTGCTTCTGCTTCTTCAGCTTTTTCTGCTTCTATTTCTGCTTCTCCTTCTGTTTCTGCTTCTCTTTCTGCTTCTGCTTCTTATCCTTCTTCTATTTCTTTTGATTCAGCTTCTGCTTCTGCTTCTGCTTCTCCTGCTTCACCTTCTTTTTCTCTTTATGCTTCTCCTTCTGCTTCTCCTTCTTCTGCTTCTACTTCTGCTTCTGCTTCTGCTTCTCCTTCTGCTGCTCTTTCTGCTTCTCCTGCTGCTTTTCCTTCTCCTGCTCCTTCTTCTGCCTCTCTTTCTGCTTCTCCTTCTGTTTCTCCTACTCCTTCTCCTTCTCGTTCTTCTGCTTTTCCTTCTGCTTCTCCTTCTGCTTCTGCATCTTCTGCTTCTTCTGCTACTGCCTCTGCTTCTTCTGTTTCTTCTGCTTCCCCTTCTGCTTCTCCTTCTGCTTTTGCTTCTCTTTCTGCTTCTGCTTCTCCTTCTGCTTCTCCAGATTCTGCTTCTTCTGCTTCTCCTTCTGCTTCAGGTTCTGCTTCTGCTTCTTGGGTTCTTCTGCTTCTGCTTCTCCTGCTGCTGCTTCTTCTGCTTCTCCTGCTTCTCTTTCTGCTTTTCCTTCTGTTCTGCTTCTCCTTCTGCTTCTGCTTCTTCTCCTTCCTATGTTTCTTCTGCTTCTGCTTCTCCTGCTTCTGCTTCTCCTGCTTCTCGTTGTGCTTCTCTTTCTGCTTCTCTTTCTGCTTCTCCTTCTCCTTCTTCTGCTTCTGCTTCTCCTTCTACTTCAATTTCTCCTTCTGCTTCTCATTCTGCTTCTGCATCTTCTGTTTCTTCTGCTTCTCCTGCTTCTGCTTCTCCTGCTTCTCCTACTTCTCGTGCTACTTCTCCTTCTGCGTCTCTTTCTGCTTCTGCTTATCCTTTTGCTTCTCCTACTCCTAATCCTTCTCTTTCGCCTTATCCTTCTCCTTCTTCTGCTTCTCCTGCTTCTCCTTCTCCATCTTCTTCTGCTTCTGCTTCTGCTTCTGCTGCTTCTTCTGCTTCTGCTTCTCCTTCTTCTGCTTCTCCCTCTGATTCTGCTTCTTATGCTTATTCTTTTTCTTCTGCTTCTCCTGCTTCTGCTTCTCCTGCTTCTGCTTCTTCTGCTTCTACTGCTTCTCCTTCTCCTTCTCCTTCTCCTTCTTCTTTTCTCCTTCTTCTTCTTCTTCTTCTTCTTCTTCTTCTTCTTCTTCTTCTTCTTCTTCTTCTTCTTCTTCTTCTTCTTCTTCTTCTCTTTCTGCTGCTTCTGCTTTTCCTGCTTCTTCTTCTTCTACTGCTTCTCTTTCTGCTTCTCATTCTGCTTCTGCTTCTTCTTCTACTTCTCCTATTGCTTCTGCGGCTCTTCCTTCTCCTACTCCTACTTCTCCTTCTACTTCTGCTTCTGCTTCTCCTGCTTCTGCTTCTTATGCTTCTACTGCTTCTTCTTCTGGTTCTGCTTCTTCTGCTTCTACTTCTCTTTCTGCTTCTGCTTCTCCTGCTTGTTTTTCTGCTTCTTCTCCTGCTTCTCCATCTGCTGCTTCTTTTACTACTCCTTGTGCTTCTCTTTTTGCTTCTCCTTCTGCTTCTGCTTCTGCTTCTTATGTTTCTCCTGCCTGAATTTCTGGTTCTACTTCTTCTGCTGCTTCTCCTTCTGCTTCTGCTTCTCCTTCTGCTAATGTTTCTGCTTCTTCTGCTTCTTCCCTTTCGGCTTCTCCTGCTTCTGCTTCTTGTCCTTCTCCTGCTTCTCTTTCTGCTTCTCATTCTGCTTCTGCTTCTCCTTCTGCTTCTCCTCCTTCACCTTCTCCTACTGTTGCTTCTCCTTCAGCTTCTGCTTCTTCTGCTTCTCCTGCTTCTCGTTCTGCACCCTCTTCTGCTTGTGCTTGTCCTTATGCTTCTGCTTCTGCTTCTCCTTCTCCTTCTTTTGCTTTTCCTTTTGCTTCTGCTTCTTCTGCTTTTCCTGCTTCTCCTTCTGCTTCTGCTTCTACTGCTTCTCCTTCTGCATCTTCTTCTGCTTCTGCTTCTCCTTCTTCTGCTTCTCCTTCTTATTCTCCTACTGCTTGTCCTTCTGTTTCCCTTCTCCTTCTTGTTCTTCTGCTTTTCCTTCTGCTTCTCGTTCTGCTTCTGCTACAACTGCTACTGCTTCTACTTCTTCTGTTTCTTCTGCTTCTCCTTCTGCTTTTGATTCTCTTTCTGCTTCTGCTTCTCCTTTTGCTTCTCCTTCTGCTTCTCCAGATTCTGCTTCTTCTGCTTCTCCTGCTTCTCCTTCTGCTTCAGGTTCTCCTTCTGCTTCTTCACATTCTTATGCTTCTGCTTCTCCTGCTTCTGCTTCTTCTGCTTTCCCTCCTTCTATTCCTGCTTCTCCTTCTCTTTCTGCTTCTCCTTCTGCTTCTTGTCCTTCTTGTGTTTCTTCTGCTTCTGCTTCTCAAGTTTCTGCATCTCCTGCTTCTCCTTCTGCTGCTCTTTCTGCTTCTCCTGCTGCTTTTCCTTCTCCTGCTCCTTCTTCTGCTTCTCTTTCTGCTTCTCCTTCTGTTTCTCCTACTCCTTCTCCTTCTCGTTCTTCTGCTTCTGCTTTTCCTTCTGCTTCTCCTTCTGCTTCTGCATCTTCTGCTACTGCCTCTGCTTCTTCTGTTTCTTCTGCTTCCCCTTCTGCTTCTCCTTCTGCTTTTGCTTCTCTTTCGGCTTCTGCTTCTCCTTCTGCTTCTCCAGATTCTGCTTCTTCTGCTTCTCCTGCTTCTCTTTCTGCTTCAGGGTCTGCTTCTGCTTCTTCGGCTTCTTCTGCTTCTGCTTCTCCTGCTGCTGCTTCTTCTGCTTCTCCTGCTTCTCTTTCTGCTTTTCCTTCTGTTTCTGCTTCTCCTTCTGCTTCTGCTTCTTCTCCTTCCTATGTTTCTTCTGCTTCTGCTTCTCCTGCTTCTGCTTCTCCTGCTTCTCGTTGTGCTTCTCTTTCTGCTTCTCTTTCTGCTTCTCCTTCTCCTTCTTCTGCTTCTGCTTCTCCTTCTGCTTCTGCTTCTGCTTCAATTTCTCCTTCTGCTTCTCATTCTGCTTCTGCGTCTTCTGTTTCTTCTGCTTCTCCTGCTTCTGCTTCTCCTGCTTCTCCTACTTCTCGTGCTGCTTCTCCTTCTGCGTGTCTTTCTGCTTCTGCTTATCCTTTTGCTGCTCCTACTCCTAATCCTTCTCTTTCGCCTTCTCCTTCTCCTTCTTCTGCTTCTCCTCCTGCATCTTCTTCTGCTTCTGCTTCTGCTTCTGCTGCTTCTTCTGCTTCTGCTTCTCCTTCTTCTGCTTCTCCCTCTTATTCTGCTTCTTCTGCTTATTCTTTTTCTTCTGCTTCTCCTGCTTCTGCTTCTTCTGCTTCTACTGCTTCTCCTTCTCCTTCTCCTTCTCCTTCTCCTTCTTCTTCTTCTTCTTCTTCTTCTTCTTCTTCTTCTTCTTCTTCTTCTTCTTCTTCTTCTTCTTCTTCTTCTTCTTCTTCTTCTTCTTCTTCTTCTTCTTCTTCTTCTTCTTCTTCTCTTTCTGCTGCTTCTGCTTTTCCTGCTTCTTCTTCTTCTACTGCTTCTCTTTCTGCTTCTCATTCTGCTTCTGCTTCTCCTTCTGCTTCTCCTATTGCTTCTGCGGCTCTTCCTTCTCCTTCTCCTACTTCTCCTTCTCCTTCTGCTTCTGCTTCTTCTGCTTCTCCTGCTTCTCCTTCTGCATCTTCTTCTGCTTCTGCTTCTCCTTCTGCTGCTTCTTCTGCTTCTGTTTCTCATTCTGCTTCTCCTACTGCTTCTTCTGCTTCTCCTTCTGTTTCTCCTTCTCCTTCTCATTCTTGTGCTTTTACTTTTGCTTCTCCTTCTGCTTCTGCTGCAACTGCTACTGCTTCTGCTTCTTCTGTTTCTTCCGCTTCTCCTTCTCCTTTTGATTCTCTTTCTGCTTCAGATTCTCCTTCAGCTTCTCATTCTGCTTCTCCAGA
>NW_012295424.1:0-5185 GCF_000151885.1 Dipodomys ordii
TCTCTTTCTTCTGCTTCTCCTTCTGATTCTCCTTCTGCTTCTTCTTCTTCTGCTTTACCTGCTTCTCTTTCTGCTTCTCCTTCTGCTTCTCATTCTGTTTCTCCTTCTCCTTCTTGTTCTTCTGCTTTTCCCACTGCTTCTGCTACAACTGCTACTGCTTCTACTTCTTCTGTTTCTTCTGCTTCTCCTTCTGCTTTTGATTCTCTTTCTGCTTCTGCTTCTCCTTCTGCTTCTCATTCTGCTTCTAAAGATTCTGCTTCTTCTGCTTCTCCTGCTTCTCCTTCTGCTTCAGGTTCTGCTTCTGCTTCTTCGGATTCTTATGCTTCTGCTTCTCCTGCTTCTGCTTCTTCTGCTTCCCCTCCTTCTCTTTCTGCTTCTACTTCTGCTTCTGCTTCTTGTCCTTTTTCTGTTTCTTCTGCTTGTTCTTCTCCTGTTTCTGCATTTCCTGCTTCTCCTTCTGCTGCTCTTTCTGTTTCTCCTGCCGCTTTTCCTTCTACTGCTCTTTTTCTGCTTCTCTTTCTGCTTCTACTCCTGTTTCTCCTTCTCGTTCTCCTTCTAGTTCTTCTGCTTTTCCTTCTGCTTCTCCTTCTGCTTCTGAATCTTCTGCTTCTTCTACTACTGCCTCTGCTTCTTCTGTTTCTTCTGCTTCTCCTTCTGCTTTTGCTTCTCTTTCTGCTTCTGCTTCTCCTTCTGCTTCTCCAGATTCTGCTTCTTCTGCTTCTCCTTCTGCTTCAGGTTCTGCTTTTGCTTTTTCGGCTTCTTCTGCTTCTGCTTCTTCTTCTGCTGCTTCTTCTGCTTCTCCTGCTTTTCTTTCTGCTTTTCCTTCTGTTTCTGCTTCTCCTTCTGCTTCTTCCCCTTCTTCTGTTTCTTCTGCTTCGGCTTCTCCAGCTTCTGCTTTTCCTGCTTCTCTTTCTGCTTCTCCTTCTGCTTCTGCTCCTCCTTCTGCTTCTGCTCCTTCTATTTCTTCTGTTTCTTCTTCTTCTGCTTCTCCCGCTCTGCTTCTTCTGCTTCTCCTGCTTCTCGTTCTGCTTCTCTTCGTCGGCTTCTCTTTCTACTTCTCCTTCTGCTTCTTCTGATTCTGCTTCTTCTCCTTCTTCTTCTCCTTCTGCTTCTGCTTCTTCTGCTTCTCCTGCTACTCCTTCTGCATCTCCTTCTGCTTGTGCTTTTCCTTCTGCTTCTTCTTCTGCTTCTGCTTCTCCTTCTTCTGCTTCTCCGTCTGTTTCTGCTTCTTCTGTTTTTCCTGCTAATCCTTCTGCTTCTCATTCTTCTTCTCCTTCTGTTTCTCCTTGTCGTTATTCTGCTATTCCTTCTGCTTCTCTATCTGCTTCTGCATCTTCAGCTTCTTCTGCTACTGCTTCTGCTTCTGCTTCTTCTGTTTCTTCTGCTTCTCTTTCTGCTTCTCCTTCTGCTTTTGCTTCTCTTTCTGCTTCTGCTTCTCCTTCTGGTTCTCCTTCTCCAGATTGTGCTTCTTCTGCTTCTCCTGCTTCTCCTTCTGCTTCAGTTCTGCTTCTGCTTCTTCAGCTTCCTCTGCTTCTATTTCTGCTTCTCCTTCTGTTTCTGCTTCTCTTTCTGCTTCTGCTTCTTATCCTTCTTCTATTCTTCTTCTATTTCTTTTGATTCTGCTTCTCCTGCTTCTGCTTCTCCTTCTTTTTCTCTGTTTCTGCTTCTCCTTCTCCTTCTTCTGCTTCTTCTTCTGCTTCTGCTTCTCCTTCTGCTTCTGCTTCAATTTCTCCTTCTGCTTCTCATTCTGCTTCTGCGTCTTCTGTTTCTTCTGCTTCTCTTGCTTCTGCTTCTCCTGCTTCTCCTACTTCTCATGCTGCTTCTCCTTCTGCGTCTCTTTCTGCTTCTGCTTATCCTTTTGCTTCTCCTACTCCTAATCCTTCTCTTTCGCCTTCTCCTTCTTGTTCTTCTGCTTGTCCTGGTGCTTCTGCTTCTGCTTATTCTACTATTTCTGTTTCTTCTGCTTCTGCTTCAGATTGTGCTTCTTCTGTTTCTCCTTCTGCTTCAGATTCTGCTTCTGCTTCTTCGGCTTCTCCTGTTTCTTCTGCTTCTGCTTCTCCTGCTTCTTCTGGTTCTTCTGCTTCTCTTTCTGCTTCGCCTTCTGCTTCTGCTTCTCCTTCTGCTTCTGCTTCTGCTCTTCTCCTTCTTCTGTTTCTTTTGCTTCTGTTCCTTCTGCTTTTTCTTCTTCTGTTTCTTGTGATTCTACTTCTGCTTCTCCTTCTTCTCCTTCTCTTTCTGCTTCTTCCGATTCTCCTGCTTCTCCTTCTTGTTCTCCTTTTGTTTCTGCTTCTCTTTCTGCTTCTGCTTCTCCTTCTGCTGCTCCTTCTCCTTCTCCTTCTTCTGCTTCTCCCACTGCTTCTGCTTCTGCTTCTTTTGCTTATTCTTTTGCTTCTGCTTCTGCTTCTCCTGCTTCTGCTTCTTCTGCTTCTACTGCTTCTCCTTATACTTCTCCTTATGCTTCTCCTTATGCTTCTCCTTATGCTTCTTCTTCTTCTTCTTCTTCATCTTCTTCTTCTTCTCTTTCTTCTGCTTCTGCTTTTCCTGCTTCTTCTGCTTCTACTGCTTCTCTTTCTGCTTCTCAATCTGCTTCTGCTTCTCTTTCTGCTTCTCCTATTGCTTCTGCGGCTCTTCCTTCTCCTTCACCTTCTTCTACTTCTCCTTCTACTTCTGCTTCTTCTGCTTCTCCTGCTTCTCCTTCTCCATCTTCTTCTGCTTCTGCTTCTCTTTCTGCTGTTTCTTCTGCTTCTGTTTCTCCTTCTGCTTCTCCTTCTGCTTCTCCTTCTGATTCTCCTTCTGCTTCTCCTTCTGTTTCTCCTTCTCCTTCTCGTTCTACTGCTTTTCCTTCTGTTTCTCCTTCTGCTTCTGCTGCAACTGCTACTGCTTCTGCTTCTTCTGTTTCTTCTGCTTCTCCTTCTGCTTTTGATTCTCTTTCTGCTTCTGCATCTGCTTCTACTTCAGCTTCTCATTCTGCTTCTCCAGATTCTGCTTCTTCTGCTTCTCCTGCTTCTCCTTCTGCTTCAGGTTCTGCTTCTGCTTCTTCGGATTCTTATGCTTCTGGTTCTCCTCCTTCTGCTTCTTCTGCTTCCCCTCTTTCTCTTTCTGCTTCTCCTTCTGTTTCTGCTTCTCCTTCTGCTTCTGCTTCTTGTCCTTCTCCTTTTTCTTCTCTTTCTGTTTCTCCTGGTTCTCCTCCTTCTGCTTTTCCTGCTTCTTTTCTGCTTCTCCTCCTTCTGCTTTTCCTGCTTCTCTTCTGCTTCTCCTTCTGCTTCTCCTTCTGCTTCTGCTCCTTCTCCTTCTTCTGTTTCTTCTTCTTCTGCTTCTCCCGCTTGTGCTTCTTCTGCTTCTCCCGCTTGTGCTTCTTCTGCTTCTCCTGCTTCTCGTTCTGCTTCTCTTCGTCGGCTTCTCTTTCTATTTCTGCTTCTGCTTCTTCTGATTCTGATTCTTCTCCTTCTTCTTCTCCTTCTGCTTCTGCTTCTTCTGCATCTCCTGCTTCTCCTTCTGCATCTCCTTCTGCTTGTGCTTTTCCTTCTGCTTCTTCTTCTGCTTCGGCTTCTCCTTCTCCTTCTTCTGCTTCTCCGTCTGCTTCTGTTTCTTCTACTTTTCCTGATTCTCCTTCTGCTTCTCCTTCTGTTTCTCCTTCTCGTTCTTCTGCTATTCCTTCTGCTTCTCTTTCTGGTTCTGCATCTTCAGCTTCTTCTGCTACTGATTCTGCTTCTTCTGTTTCTTCTGCTTCTCCTTCTGCTTCTCCTTCTGCTTTTGCTTCTCTTTCTGCTTCTGCTTCTCCTTCTGGTTCTCCTTCTTCTTCTCCAGATTCTTCTTCTGCTGCTTCTCCTGCTTCTCCTTCTGCTTTAGGTTCTGCTTTTGCTTCTTCGGCTTCTTCTGCTTCTATTTCTGCTTCTCCTTCTGTTTCTGCTTCTAATTCTGCTTCTGCTCTTCCTACTCCTAATCCTTCTCTTTCTCCTTCTTCTTATTCTGCTTCTCGTTCTGCTTCTGCTTCTTCTGCTTGTTCTGTTTCTTCTGCTTCTGCTTTTCCAGCTTCTGATGCTTCTGCGTCTCCTTCTTCTTCAGGTTCTCCTTCTGCTTCTTCAGCTTCTTCTGTTTCTTCTGCTTCTGCTTCTCCTGCAACTGCTTCTTCTGCTTCTGTTTCTATTTCTGCTTCTCCTTCTGCTTCTCCTTCTGCTCCTTCTACTTCTTCTGTTTCTTCTTCTTCTTCTGCTTCTCCCGCTTCTGCTTCTTCTGCTTCTCCTGATTGTCCTTCTGCTTCTGCTTCTCCTTCTCCCTCTTCTGCTTCTCTTTCTGCTTCTGCTTCTTCTGATTCTCCAACTTCTCCTTCTGCTTCTGCTTCTCTTTCTGCTTCTGCATCTCCTTCTGCTTCACCTTCTGCTGTTCCTTCTCCTTCTTCTGTTTCTCCCTCTGCTTCTACTTCTGCTTCTTATGCTTCTTCTTTTTCTTCTGCTTTTGCTTCTCCTGCTTCTGCTTCTTATGCTTCTACTGCTTCTTCTTCTGGTTCTGCTTCTTCAGCTTCTAATTGTCTTTCTGCTTCTGCTTCTCCTGCTTGTTTTTCTGCTTCTTCTGCTGCTTCTCCTTCTGCTGCTTCTTTTACTACTCCTTGTGCTTCTCTTTTTGCTTCTCCTTCTGCTTCTGCTTCTGCTTCTTCTGTTTCTCCTGCCTGAATTTCTGGTTCTACTTCTTCTGCTGCTTCTCCTTCTGCTTCTGCTTCTCCTTCTGCTTCTGTTTCTGCTTCTTCTGCTTCTTCTCTTTCGGCTTCTCCTGCTTCTGCTTCTTGTCCTTCTCCTGCTTCTCTTTCTGCTTCTCATTCTGCTTCTGCTTCTCCTTCTGCTTATCCTCCTTCTCCTTCTCCTACTTCTGCTTCTTCTTCAGCTTCTGCTTCTTCTGCTTCTCCTTCTGCATCTCCTTCTGCTTGTGCTTGTCCTTATGCTTCTGCTTCTCCTTCTCCTTCTTATTCTACTCCTTTTGCTTCTGCTTCTTCTGCTATTCCTGCTTCTCCTCCTGCTTCTGATTCATCTGCTTCTTCTGCTTCTCATTCTGCATCTTCTTCTGTTTCTCCTTCTCCTTCTTCTGCTTCTCCTTCTGCTTCTCCTTTTGCTTCTTCTTCTTCTGCTTTACCTGCGTCTCTTTCCGGTATCCTCCTTCTGATTCTCCTTCTGGTTTCTCCTTCTCCTTCTTG
>NW_012295425.1:0-5185 GCF_000151885.1 Dipodomys ordii
TGGTGTGTCCCCCGCTGAGTCCCGCTGTGTCCCCGCTGTGTCCCGCTGTTTCCCACCTGTGTCCCCCACTGTGTCCGGCTGTGTCCTGCTGTGTCCCCCGCTATGTCCCCCGCTGTGTCCCCGCTGTGTCCCGCTGTGTCCTCCAATGTGTCCCAATGTGTCCCGCTGTGTCCACTGCTGTGACCCCTCTGTGTCTTGCTGTGTCCCGCTGTATCCCCCGCAGTGTCACCCCTCTGTCCCCACTGTGTCCCCGCTGTGTCCCCCGCTGTGTCCCGCTGTGTCCCCGCAGTGTCCCCGCTCTGTCCCGCTGTGTCCTGCTGTGTTCCATGGTGTCCCGCTTTGTCCCTTGCTGTGTCCCCCGCTGAGTCCCCGCTATGTCCCCACTTTGTCCCGCTGTGTCCTCCCTGTGTCCCCCGCTGTGTCCCGCTCTGTCCCCCGCTATGTCCCGCTCTGTCCTCCGCTGTGTCCCACTGTGTCCTGCTTTGTCCCGCGCTGTAGCGACGCTTTGTCCTGCTGGGTCCCGCTGGGTCCTCGCTGTGTTCCCCGCTTTGTCCCTTGCTGTGTGCCCCGCTATGTCCCCCACTGTGTCCCGCTGTGTCCTGGGCTGTGTCCCGCTGTGTCCACTGCTGTGTCCCTGTTGTGTCCCGCTGTTTCCCCCGCTAGGTCCCGCGGTGTCCTCGCTGTGTCCCCCGTTGTGTCCCGCTGTGTCCTCGCTGTGTCCCCCTCTGTGTCCCGCTGTGTCCCCCGCTGTGTCTCACACTTTGTCCACGCTGTTTCCCACTGTGTCCCGCTGTGTCCCGATTTGTCCCCCACTGTGTCCCTTTGTGTCCCCAGCTGTGTACCCAGCTGTGTCCCACTGTGTCCCCTCTGTACTGACGCTGTGTCCTGCTGGGTCGTGCTGTATCCTCGCTGTATTCCCCCTTGTGTCCCGCTGTGTCCCCTGCTATGTCCCCCGCTGTGTCCTGCTGTCTCCCGCTATGTCCCGTTGTGTCCCGCTGTGTCCCACACTGTGTCCCTGCTGTGTCCTCGCTGTGTCCCCCGCTGTGTCCCGCTGTGTCCCCCGCTGTGTCCCTGCTGTGTCCCGCTGTGTCCTCGCTGTGTCTCACACTGTGTTCCGCTGTGTCCTCGCTGTGTCCCACGATGTGTCCGTTTGTGTCCCCAGCTGTGTAACGGACTGTGTCCCGCTGTGTCCCCGCTGTTTTGACGCTGTGTCCCGCTGTGTCCTCGCTGTGTTCCCCGCTGTGTCCCGCTGTGTACCACTCTGTGTCCCCCTCTGTGTCCCGCTGTGTCCCCGTTGTGTCCCGCTGTGTCCTGCTGTGTCCCGAACTGTGTAATGCTGTGTCCCTGCTGTGTCCCGCTGTTTCCCCGCTGTATCGACGCTGTGTCCCACTGGGTCCCGCTGTGTCCTCGTTGTGTTCCCCGCTGTGTCCCGCTGTGTACCCCTCTGTGCCCCCTCTGTGTCCCGCTGTGTCTACTGCTGTGTCCCTGCTGTGTCCCGCTGTGTCCCGCTGTGTCCCGCTGTGTCCTCGCTGTGTCCCACGCTGTGTTCCGCTGTGTCCTCGCTGTGTCCCCCGCTGTGTCCCGCTGTGTCCTTGCTGTGTCCCACGCTGTGTTCCGCTGTGTCTTCTTTGTGTCCCCCGATGTGTCCCTTTGTGTCCCCAGCTGTGTAACCCGCTGTGTCCCGTTGTATCTCCGCTGTATCGAGGCTGTGTCCTGCTGGGTCCCTCTGTGTCCTCGCTGTGTTCCCCGCTGTGTCCCGCTGTGTACCCCTCTGTGTCCCCCTCCGTGTCCCGCTGTGTCCCCCGCTGTGTCCCGCTGTGTTCCTCTGTGTCCCGCTGTGTATTGCTGTGTCCCCCGCTGAGTCCCACTGTGTCCCCGCTGTGTCCCGCTGTTTCCCACCTGTGTCCCCCGCTGTGTCCGGCTGTGTCCTGCTGTGTCCCCCGCTGTGTCCCCCGTTGTGTCCCGCTGTGTCCCGTGTTGTGTCCCTCTGTGTCACTGCTGTGTCCCTCTGTTTCCCCCGCTATGTCCCGCTGTGTCCTCGCTGTGTCCCCCGCTGTGTCCCGCTGTGTCCTCGCTGTGTCCCCCGCTGTGTCCCGCTGTGTCCTTGCTGTGTCCCACGCTGTGTTCCGCTGTGTCTTTGTTGTGTCCCCCGATGTGTCCCTTAGTGTCCCCAGCTGTGTACCCCTCTGTGTCCCCCTCTTTGTCCCGCTGTGTCCCCTGCTGTGTACCGCTGTGTCCTGTTGTGTCCCGCTGTGTACTGGTGTGTCCCCTGCTGAGTCCCGCTGTGTCCCCGCTGTGTCCCGCTGTGTCCCACCTGTGTCCCCCACTGTGTCGGCTGTGTCCTGCTGTGTCCCCCGCTAGGTCCCCCGCTGTGTCCCCGCTGTTTCCGGCTGTGTCCGCCACTGTGTCCCGATGTGTCCCGCTGTGTCCACTGCTGTGACCCCTCTGTGTCTTGCTGTGTCCCGCTGTATCCCCCGCAGTGTCACCCCTCTGTCCCCACTGTGTCCCCGCTGTGTCCCCCGCTGTGTCCCGCTGTGTCCCCGCAGTGTCCCCGCTCTGTCCCGCTGTGTTCCGCTGTGTTCCATGGTGTCCCGCTCTGTCCCCCGCTATGTCCCGCTCTATCCTCCGCTGTGTCCCTCTGTGTCCTGCTTTGTCCCGCGCTGTATCGACGCTTTGTCCTGCTGGGTCCCGCTGGGTCCTCGCTGTGTTCCCCGCTTTGTCCCTTGCTGTGTACCCCGCTATGTCCCCCGCTGTGTCCCGCTGTGTCCCGGGCTATGTCCCGCTGTGTCCACTGCTGTGTCCCTGTTGTGTCCCGCTGTTTCCCCCGCTAGGTCCCGCGGTGTCCTCGCTGTGTCCCCCGTTGTGTCACACTGTGTCCTCGCTGTGTCCCCCGCTGTGTCCCGCTGTGTCCCCCGCTGTGTCTCACACTTTGTCCACGCTGTTTCCCACTGTGTCCCGCTGTGTCCCGATTTGTCCCCCACTGTGTCCCTTTGTGTCCCCAGCTGTGTACCCAGCTGTGTCCCACTGTGTCCCCTCTGTATTGACGCTGTGTCCTGCTGGGTCGTGCTGTGTCCTCGCTGTATTCCCCCTTGTGTCCCGCTGTGTCCCCTGCTGTGTCCCCCGCTGTGTCCTGCTGTCTCCCGCTATGTCCCGTTGTGTCCCGCTGTGTCCCACACTGTGTCCCTGCGGTGTCCTCGCTGTGTCCCCCTCTGTGTCCCGCTGTGTCCCCCGCTGTGTCCCGCTGTGTCTACTGCTGTGTCCCTGCTGTGTCCCACTGTGTCCGCGCTGTGTCTCACACTGTGTTCCGCTGTGTCCTCGCTGTGTCCCACGATGTGTCCGTTTGTGTCCCCAGCTGTGTAACAGACTGTGTCCCGCTGTGTCCCCGCTGTTTTGACGCTGTGTCCCGCTGTGTCCTCGCTGTGTTCCCCGCTGTGTCCCGCTGTGTACCACTCTGTGTGCCCCTCTGTGTCCCGCTGTGTCCCCGTTGTGTCCCGCTGTGTCCTGCTGTGTCCCGAACTGTGTCCTCGCTGTGTTCCCCGCTGTGTCCCGCTGTGTACCCCTCTGTGCCCCCTCTGTGTCCCGCTGTGTCTACTGCTGTGTCCCTGCTGTGTCCCGCTGTGTCCCGCTGTGTCCCGCTGTGTCCTCGCTGTGTCCCACGCTGTGTTCCGCTTTGTCCTCGCTGTGTCCCCCGCTGTGTCCCGCTGTGTCCTTGCTGTGTCCCACGCTGTGTCCCGCTGTGTACCCCTCTGTGCCCCCTCTGTGTCCCGCTGTGTCTACTGCTGTGTCCCTGCTGTGTCCCGCTGTGTCCCGCTGTGTCCCGCTGTGTCCCGCTGTGTCCTCGCTGTGTCCCACGCTGTGTTCCGCTTTGTCCTCGCTGTGTCCCCCGCTGTGTCCCGCTGTGTCCTTGCTGTGTCCCACGCTGTGTTCCGCTGTGTCTTCTTTGTTTCCCCCGATGTGTCCCTTTGTGTCCCCAGCTGTGTAACCTGCTGTGTCCCGCTGTATCCCCGCTGTATCAAGGCTTTGTCCCGCTGGGTCCCTCTGTGTCCTCGCTGTGTCCCACTGTGTCCTCGCAGTGTCCCCCGATGTGTCCCGTTGTGTCCCCAGCTGTGTACCCCATTGTGTCCCGCTGTGTCCCTGCTGTATCGACGCTGTGTCCCGCTTGGTCCCACTGTGTCCTCGCTGTGTTCCCCGCTGTGTCCCGCTGTGTACCCCTCGGTGTCCCCCTCTGTTTCCCGCTGTGTCCCCCGCTGTGTCCCCTGTGTCCCCCGCTATGTCCCTGCTGTGTCCCCGCTGTGTCCCGCTGTGTACTGCTGGGTCCCCGCTGAGTCCCGCTGTGTCCCCGCTGTATCGACGCTGTGTGCCGCTGTGTCCCGCTGTGTCCCCCGCTGTGTCTCGCTGTGTCCCACTGTGTCCCTGCTGTGACCCGCTGTGTCCCGCTATGTCCCCGCTGTGTCCCGCTGTGTACCCCGCTGTGTCCAGCTTGTTCCCGCTGTCTCTCTGTGTTCCACGCTCTGTCCCCCTCTGTGTCCTGCTGTGTCTCCTGCTGTGTCCCACTGTGTCCCCGCAGGGTCACCGCCTTTTCCCGCTGTGTCCCACTGTGTTCCGTGGTGTCCTGCTATGTCCCCCGCTGAGTCCCCGCTGTGTTCCCACTATGTCCCGCTGTGTCCTCGCTGTGTCGCCGCTGTCTCTCGCTCTGTCCCACGCTGTGTCTCACGCTTTGTCCCCGCTGTTTCCCAGTGTGTCCCACTGTATCCTGCTGTGTCCCCCACTGTGGCCTTTGGGTCCCCAGCTGTGTATCCCGCTGTGTCCCGCTGTGTCCCCGCTGTATCGACGCTGTGTCCCGCTGGGTCCCGCTGGGTCCTCGCTGTGTTCCCCGTTGTGTCCCGTTGTGTCCACCGCTGTGTCCCCCGCTGTGTCCTGCTGTGTCCCCCGCTGTGTCCTGTTGTGTCCCGCTGTGTCCCTGCTGTGTCCCTGCTGTGTCCCCGCTGTGTCCCGCCGTGTCCCGCTGTGTCCTCGCTGTGTCCCACGCTGTGTTCCGCTGTGTCCTCACTGTGTCCCCTGCTGAGTCCCGTTGTGTCCCCAGCTGTGTACCCCGCTGTGTACCGCTGTTTCCCCGCTCTTTCGATTCTGTGTTTCGCTGTGTCCCCCGCTGTGTCTACTGCTGTGTCCCGCTGTGTCACGCTGT
>NW_012295426.1:0-2843 GCF_000151885.1 Dipodomys ordii
TTATCCTGCTGTGTCCCCGCAGTGTCCCCGCTGTGTCCCGCTGTGTCACACTGTGTCCCGTGGTGTCCCACTTTGTCCCCCGCTGTGTCCCCCGCTGTGTCCTCCGCTGAGTCCCCTCTGTATCGACGCTGTGTCCTGCTGTGTCCCGCTGTGTCCTCGCTGTGTTCCCCGCTGTGTCCCGCTGTGTCCCCCGCTGTGTCCCCCGCTATGTCCTCGCTGGGTCCCCCGCTGTGTCCCGCTGTGTCCCCCGCTGTGTCCCGCTGTGTCCGACTGTGTCCCACTCTGTCCCTGCTGTGTCCCGCTGTGTCCCGCTGTGTCCCCTCTGTGTGCCCGCTGTGTCCCGCTGTGTACCCCGCTGTGTCCAGCTGTGTCACCGCTGTGTCCCGCTGTGGCCCTTCTCTGTCTCCGCTGTGTCCCGCTGTGTCCCCCGCTTTGTCCCGCTGTGTCCCGCTGTGTCCCCCGTTTTGTCCTGCTGTGTCCCCACAGTGTCCCGCTGTGTCCCACTGTGTCACACTGTGTCCCGTGGTGTCCCCGCTGTGTCCCGCTGTGTCCCGCTGTTTCCCCCGCTGTGTCCCCCGCTATGTCCTGCTGTGTCCCCCACTGTGTCCCGCTCTTTCCTTGCTGTGTCCCCCGCTGACTCCCGGTTGTGTCACCGCTGTGTCCCACTGTTTCGTCGCTGTGTCCCCTGCTGTCTCCGTCTCTGTCCCCCGCTGTGTCTCACGCTTTGTCCCTGCTGTGTCCCATTGTGTCCCGCTGAGTCCGGCTGTGCCCCCACTGTGTCCCGTTGTGTCCACAGCTGTGTACCACGCCTTGTTACGCTGTGTCCCCGCTGTATCGACTCTGTGTCCCGCTGTGTCCCGCTGTGTCCTCGCTGTGTTCCCCGCTGTGTCCCGCTGTGTCCCCCGCTGTGTCCTCGCTGAGTCCCCTGCTGTGTCCCGCTGTGTCCTCACTGGGTCCACCACTGTGTCCCGCTGTGTCCCCCGCTGTGTCGCGCTGTGTCCGGCTGTGTCCCGCTCTGTCCCCGCTGTGTCCCTCTTTGTCCCCGCTGTGTGCCTGCTGTGTCCCGCTGTGTCTCCCGCTTTGTCCCACTGTGTCCCATTGTGTCCCTGCTGTGTCCCGCTGTGTCCCGCTATGTCCCCGCTGTGTGCCCGCTGTGTCCCGCTGTGTACCCCGCTGTGTCCAGCTGTGTCACCACTGTGTCTCGCTGTGGCCACTCTCTGTCTCCACTGTCCCCCGCTGTGTGCCCCGCTGTGGCCCGCTGTGGCCCGCTGTGGCCCCCGCTTTGTCCTGCTGTGTCCGGCAGTGTCGCCGCTGTGTTCCGTTTTGTAACACTTTTTCTCATGGTGTCCCACTTTGTCCCACAATGTGTCCCCCGCTGAGTACCCTCTGTGTCGCCGCTGTGTCCCACTGTGTCCTCGCTGTGTCCCCCGCTGTGTCCCGCTGTGTCCTCCCTGTGTCCCCGCTGTGTCCCGCTGTGTCCTCGCTGTGTTCCCCGCTGTGTCCAGCTGTTTCCCCCACTGTGTCCCCCACTGTGTCCTCGCTGTGTCCCCCGCTGTGTCCCGCTGTGTCCCGCTGTGTCCTCGCTATGTCCCTCTCTGTGTCCCGCTGTGTCCCCCGCCGTGTCCCGCTGAGTCCCGCTGTGTCCCACTGCGTCCCCCCTGTGTCCCGCTGTGTCCCGCTTTGTCCCCCACTGTGTCCCGCAGTGACCCCGCTGTGTCCCGCTGTGTCCCACTGTGTCCCGTTGTGTCCCGCTTTGTCCCCTGCTGTGTCCCCGGCTGAGTCTCGCTGTGTCCCCACTGTGTCCTCTCTGTGTCCCCCGCTGTGTCCTGCTCTGTTCCCCACTCTGTCTCCCGTTTTTTCCCTGCTGTGCCCCGCTGTGTCCTGCTGTGTCCCGCTGTGTCCCCCACTGTGTCCCGCTGTGTACCTCGCTGTGTCCCCCGCTGTGTCCCGCTGTGTCCCGCTGTGTCCCCCGCTGTGTCCTTGCTGTGTCCCCGCTGGGTCCCGCTGGGTCCCACAGTGTCCCCCGCTGAGTCCGGTTGTGTCACCGCTGTGTCCCGCTGTGTCCCCCCTCTATCGACGCTGTGTCCCGCTGTGTCCCGCTGTGTCCCCACTCTATCGACGCTGTGTCCCGCTGTGTCCCCCGCTGTGTCTCTCGCTGTGTCCCGCTGTGTCCCCGGCTGTGTCCGGCTGTGTCCCGCTGTGTCCCCCGCTGTGTCCTTGCTGTGTCCCCGTTGTGTCCCGCTGTGTTCCCGCAGTGTCCCCGCTGTGTCCCGCTGTGTCACAGTGTGTCCCATGGTGTCCTGCTTTGTCCCCAGCTGTGTCCCCCGCTGAGTCCCCTCGGTGTCCTGCTGTGTCCTCGCTGTGTGCCCTGCTGTCTCCCACTTTGTCCCACGCTGTGTCCCACTGTGTCCTCGCTGTGTCCCCCGCTGTGTCCCGCTATGTCCACGCTGTGTCCCAAGCTGTGTCCCGCTGTGTCCCACTGTGTACCCAGCTGTGTCGTGCTATGTTCCCGCAGTGTCCACGCTGTGTCCCCGCTGTGTCCTGCTGTGTCCTCGATGTGTCCCCCGCTGTGTTCCGTTGTGTCCCCACCTGTGTACCCCGCTGTGTCCCGCTGTGTCCCCGCTGTATCGACGCTGTGTCCCGCTGTGTCCCGCTATGTCCCCGCTTTGTACCCCGCTGTGTCCCCCGCTGAGTCCCCGCTGTGTCCCCGCTGAGTCCCGCTATGTCCTCCCTGTGTCCCCCGATGTGTCACGCAGTGTCCCCTGCTATGTCCCGCTGTGTCTACTGCAGTGTTCCTGCTGAGTCCCGATGTGTCCCCCAGAGTCCTCACTGTGTCCCACGCA
>NW_012295427.1:0-1241 GCF_000151885.1 Dipodomys ordii
TCACCCTCCCTCCCTCCTCCGCCCCGCCCCGCCCCGCCCCGTCCAGGGCAAGCTTGGAGCTGCCGCCGCAGTGGAGGCGCGAGTCCGAGCGCCGACCCCGCCTCGGAGGGCGGAGCTTCGGCCGGCGGGGAGAGCGGCGGTGCTGCGTGCCGGGTGCTGCGGAGACGGCGGCGGTGCTGCGCGCTCGGTGCTCCGGCGCGGCCCGGGGCGCTTCGCACGGGGCCCCGGGGACCAGGCGGAACCCCCCGCGCGCCGGCCCGGTGACCGGCCCGGACCCCACGCCCCTCCCGGACACTCCCGCCCGCGGCTAAACCGGCCGGACGGGACGGGCCGCCCCCGGCGCGGCCCCGGGCGAGGCTCCCGGCGCGGCCCCGACCCGGCGAGGCTCCCGACCCGGCGCGGCTCCCGGCCCGGCGCGGCTCCCGACCCGGCGCGGCTCCCGACCCGGCGCGGCTCCCGACCCGGCGCGGCTCCCGGCCCGGCGCGGCTCCCGGCGCGGCCCCGACCCGGCGCGGCTCCCGACCCGGCGAGGCTCCCGACCCGGCGCGGCTCCCGACCCGGCGCGGGCGGCATGGAGGCGCGCGGGGCCCCGGAGGAGCGGGCCCTCGCCCGGCTGCGCTCGGTCTTCGCCGCCTGCGACGCGAACCGCTCGGGCCGCCTGGAGCGGGAGGAGTTCGGGGCGCTGTGCCGCGAGCTGCGCGTGCGGCCCGCGGACGCCGAGGCCGTGTTCCGGCGCCTGGACGCGGACCGCGACGGCGCCATCACCTTCCAGGAGTTCGCGCGCGGCTTCCGCGGGGCGGGCGCGGGGCTCGAGGACCAGCACCGCGAGGACCGCGACCTGGACCCCGACCCCCTCGGCCACGAGGACCCCGACCCCCACGGCCACGAGGACCCCGACCCCGACTCTCACGGCCACGACCGCCACGGCCACCACGACCACGAGGACGAGGATGGTGACGGGGCCGGCGGCCGCGCGTGTCGGGACTTCCAGGGACGACTGGGGGCCG
This sequence comes from Dipodomys ordii, assembly GCF_000151885.1. Lineage (NCBI taxonomy): Eukaryota > Metazoa > Chordata > Mammalia > Rodentia > Heteromyidae > Dipodomys > Dipodomys ordii. Next base: position 1,008 of record NW_012295427.1, read on the forward strand.
AAGCCAGGTTCATTCCCAAGTGCGCGGGGTGGGGCGCGGAAGGTGTGACTTTTGGGGTGCTCAGCCTCGAGCCCTCTCTGGGCCCCTTTTCATCCTCCTCGCTGGGTTTTCCCAGGAGAGGTTCTGGGTCTCGCAAAGGAACTCGGGGATGGGTATGCATGGCTCCTTAACCTTGGAACCATGCCCTGGAACCTTCTCCGCCCGTCTGGTCCCTTCCCTTCGATTTTCCCTTCT
>NW_012295428.1:0-5183 GCF_000151885.1 Dipodomys ordii
TCACTGGGTGCCGTTGTGTCCTCGCTGTGTTCCCCGCTGTGTCCCGCTGTGTCCCCCGCTGTTTCCTCGCTGTGTCCCCCGCTGTGTCCCGCTGTGTCCTCGCTGTATTCCCCGCGGTGTCCCGCTTTGTCCCCCGCTGTGTCCCCCGCTATGTCTTCGCTGTGTCCCCTGCTGTGTCCCGCTGTGTCCTCACTCGGTCCCCCACTGTGTCCCGCTGTGTCCCCCGCTGTGTCCTGCTGTGTCCGCTGTGTCCCCGCTGTGTGCCTGCTGTGTCCCGCTGTGTCTCCACTTTGTCCCGCTGTGTCCCACTGTGTCCCCGCTGTGTCCCGCTGTGTCCCGCTGTGTCCCCACTGTGTGCCCGCTGTGTCCCGCTGTGTACCCCGCTGTGTCCAGCTGTGTCACCGCTGTGTCTCGCTGTGGCCACTCTCTGTCTCCTCTGTCCCCCGCTGTGTCCCCCGCTGTGTCCCGCTGTGTCCCGCTGTGTCCCCCGCTTTTTCCTGCTGTGTCCCGCAGTGTCCCCGCTGTGTCCCGCTGTGTAACACTGTGTCCCGTGGTGTCCCACTTTGTCCCACGTTGTGTCCCCCGCTGAGTCCCCTCTGTGTCGCCGCTGTGTCCCCCTGTGTCCTCGCTGTGTCCCCTGCTGTCTCCCGCTTTGTCTCCCGCTGTGTTCCGCTGTGTCCCGCTGTGTGCCCGCTGTGTCCCTAGCTCTTGTCCCGCTGTGTACCCTGCTGTGTCCTGCTATGTTCCCGCAGTGTCCCCGCTGTGTCCCGCTGTGTCCCGCTGTGTCCTCGCTGTGTCCCCAGCTGTGTACCCCACTGTGTTCCGCGTGTCCCTGCAGTATCGACGCTGGGTCCCGATGGGTACCGCTGAGTCATCCCTGTGTCCCCCGCTGTGTCCCGCTGTGTCCCCCGCTGTGTCTCTGCTGTGTCCCCGCTGTGTCCCGCTGTGTACTGCTGTTTCCCCAGATGAGTCCCGCTGTGTCCCAATGTGTCCCAATGTGTCCTCGCTCTGTCCCCCTCTGTGTCCCGTTGTGTCCTCACTGTGCCCCCGTGTCCCCCGCTATGTCCCGCTGTGTCCCCCGCTGTGTCCCCCTGTGTCCTTGCTGTGTCCCAGGCTTTGTGCCGCTGTGTCCTCGCTGTGTCCCCCGCTGTGTCCCGCTGTGTCCTGCTGTGTCACGCTGTTTCCCCGCTGCGTCCCCGCTGTGTCCCTCTGTGTACCCCGCTGTGTCCAGCTTTGTCCCCGCTGTGTCTCGCTGTGTCCCACGCTCTGTCCCCCACTGTGTCCCGCTCTGTCCTCCTCTGTGTCCCACTTTGTCCCCCGCTGTGTCCCACTGTGTCCCCGCAGGGTCACTGCTGTTTCCCGCTGTGTCCCGCTGTGTTCCGTGGTGTCCCTCTTTGTCTCCCGCTGTGTCCCCCGCTGAGTCCCTGCTGTTTCACCGCTGTGTCCCGCTGTGTCCTCGCTGTGTCCCCCGCTGTCTCCCGCTCTGTCCCTCGCTGTGTCTCACGCTTTGTCAACGCTGTGTCCCACTGTGTCCCGCTGTGTCCGGCTGTGCCCCCACTGTGTCCCGTTGTGTCCACAGCTGAGTACCACGCTGTGTAACGCTGTGTGCCCGCTGTATCGACGCTGTGTCCCGCTGGGTCCCGCTGTGTCCCCGCTGTGTTCCCCGCTGTGTCCCGCTGTGTCCCCCGCTTTGTCCTCGCTGTGTCCCCCACTGTGACCTGCTGTGTCCTCGCTGTGTCCCCCACTGGGTCCCGGTGGGTCCTGCTGTGTCCTCGCTGTGTCCACCGCTGTGTCCCGTTGTGTCCCCAGCTGTGTCCCCCGCTATGTCCCGATGTGTCTACTGCTGTGTCCATGCTATGTCTTGCTGTGTCGCGCTGTGTCCCCCGCTGTGTCCGCTGCTGTGTCCTGCTGTTTTCCCCGCTGTGTCACCAATGTGTCCCGCTGTGTCCTCGCTGTGTCCTGCTGTGTCTCGCTGTGCCCCGACTCTGTCCCGTTGTGTCCACAGCTGGGTACCACGCTGTGTAACCCTGTGTCCCCACTGTATCGACTCTATGTCCTGCTGGGTCCCGTTGTGTCCTCGCTGTCTTCCCCGCTGTGTCCCCCTGTGTCCTCGCTGTGTCCCCTGCTGTCTCCCACTTTGTCTCACGCTGTGTTCCGCTGTGTCCCGCTGTGTCCCCGCTGTGTCCCCAGCTGTGTCCCGCTGTGTACCCTGCTGTGTCCTGCTATGTTCCTGCAGTGTCCCCGCTGTGTCCCGCTGTGTCCCGCTGTGTCCTCGCTGTGTCCCCAGCTGTGTACCCCACTGTGTTCCGCGTGTCCCTGCTGTATCGACGCTGGGTCCCGCTGGGTACCGCTGTGTCATCCCTGTGTCCCCCGCTGTGTCCCGCTGTGTCCCCCGCTGTCTCTGCTGTGTCCCCGCTGTGTCCCGCTGTGTACTGCTGTGTCCCCCGCTGAGTCCCGCTGTGTCCCAATGTGTCCCAATGTGTCCTCGCTCTGTCCCCCGCTGTGTCCGGTTGTGTCCTCCCTGTGCCCCCGCTGTGTCCCGCTGTGTCCCCCGCTGTGTCCCCTCTATGTCCCGCTGTGTCCCCCGCTGTGTCCCACTGTGTCCTTTCTGTGTCTCAGGCTTTGTGCCGCTGTGTCCTCGCTGTGTCCCCCGCTGTGTCCCGCTGTGTCCTGCTGTGTCACGCTGTTTCCCCGCTGCATCCCCGCTGTGTCCCTCTGTGTACCCCGCTGTGTCCAGCTTTGTCCCCGCTGTGTCTCGCTGTGTCCCACGCTCTGTCCCCCACTGTTTCCCGCTCTGTCCCCCTCTGTGTCCCGCTGTGTCCCCAGCTGTGTCCCACTGTGTCCCCGCAGGGTCACTGCTGTTTCCCGCTGTGTCCCGCTGTGTTCCGTGGTGTACCTCTTTGTCTCCCGCTGTGTCCCCCGCTGAGTCCCCGCTGTGTCCCGCTGTGTCCTCACTGTGTCCCCCGCTGTCTCCGCTCTGTTCCCCGCTGTGTCTCACGCTTTGTCCCCGCTGTGTCCCACTGTGTCCCGCTGTGCCCCCACTGTATTTCGTTGTGTCCACAGCTGTGTACCACGCTGTGTAACGCTGTGTGCCTGCTGTATCTACGCTGTGTCCCACTGGGTCCTGCTGGGTCCTCGCTGTGTCGCCTGCTGTGTCCCGCTGTGTCCCCCGCTGAGTCCCCGCTGTGTCACCGCTGTGTCCCGCTGTCTCCTCGCTGTGTCCCCTGCTGTCTCCCTCTCTGTCCCCTGCTGTGTCTCACGCTTTGTCCCCGCTGTGTCCCACTGTTTCCTGCTGTGTCCGGCTGTGCCCCCACTGTGTCCCTTGTGTAAACAGATGTGTACTACGCTGTGTAACGCTGTGTCCCCGCTGTATCGACGCTGTGTCCCACTGTGTCCCGCTGTGTCCTCGCTGTGTTCCCCGCTGTCTCCCGCTCTGTCCCTCGCTGTGTCTCACGCTTTGTCCCCGCTGTGTCCCACTGTGTCCCGCTGTGTCCGGCTGTGCCCCCACTGTGTCCCGTTGTGTCCACAGCTGAGTACCATGCTGTGTAACGCTGTGTGCCCGCTGTATCGACGCTGTGTCCCGCTGTGTCCCGCTGTGTCCTCGCTGTGTTCCCCGCTGTGTCCCGCTGTGTCCCCCGCTGTGTCCTCGCTGTGTCCCCCGCTGTGTCCTGCTGTGTCCTCGCTGTGTCCCCCGCTTTGTCCCGGTGGGTCCTGCTGTGTCCTCGCTGTGTCCACCGCTGTGTCCCGTTGTGTCCCCAGCTGTGTCCCCCGCTATGTTCCGATGTGTCTACTGCTGTGTCCATGCTATGTCTTGCTGTGTCGCGCTGTGTCCGCTGCTTTGTCCTGCTGTTTTCCCCGCTGTGTCACCAATGTATCCCGCTGTGTCCTCGCTGTGTCCCGCTGTGTCTCGCTGTGCCCCCACTCTCTCCCGTTGTGTCCACAGCTGGGTACCACGCTGTGTAACCCTGTGTCCCCGCTGTATCGACGCTGTGTCCTGCTGGGTACCGTTGTGTCCTCGCTGTGTTCCCCGCTGTGTCCCGCTGTGTCCCCCGCTTTGTCCTCGCTGTGTCCCGCTGTGTCCCAGCAGTATCGACGCTGGGTCCCGCTGTGTCCCGCTGTGTCCTCCCTGTGTCCCACGCTGTGTCCCGCTGTGTCCGCCACTGTGTCCCGCTGTGTCTACTGCTTTGTCCCCACTGTGTTCCGCTGTGTCCCGCTGTGTCCTCGCTGTATCCCACGCTGTGTTCTGCTGTGGCCTCAGTTTTTTCCCCGCTGTGTCCCGCTGTGTACCCCTCTGTGTCCCCCCGCTGTGTCCCGCTGTGTCCCCCGCTGTGTCCCTGCTGTGTCCCCGCTGTGTCCCGCTGTGTCCCGCTGTGTACTGCTGTGTCCCCCGCTGAGTCCCGCTGTGTCCCAATGTGTCCTCGCTCTGTCCCCCTCTGTGTACCGCTGTGTCCTTCCTGTGTCCCCCGCTGTGTCCCGCTGTGTCCCGCTGTGTCCCGCTCTGTCCTTGCTGTGTCCCCCACTGTGTTCAGCTGTGTCCTCGCTGTGTCCCCCGCTGTGTCTCGCTGTGTCCTTTTGTGTCACGCTGATTCCCCGCTGTGTCCCTGCTGTGTCCCTCTGTGTATCCCGCTGTGTCCAGGTTTGTCCCCGCCGTGTCTCGCTGTGTCCCCCGCTGTGTCCCGCTGTGTCCCCCGCTGAGTCCCCGCTGTGTCCCCGCTGTGTCCCGCTGTGTCCCCCGCTGTGTCCCGCTGTGTCCTTGCTGTAACCCGCTCTGTCCCCACTGTATCGACGCTGTGTCCCGCTGTGTTCCGCTGTGTCCTCGCTGTGTTCCCCGCTGTGACCCGCTGTGTACCCCTCTTTGTCTCCCGCTGTGTCCGCTGTGTCCCCCGCTCTGACCCGCTGTGTCCCGCTTTGTCCCCCACTGTGTCCCTGCTGTGTCCCCGGTGTGTCCCACTGTGTCCCGCTGTGTACTGCTGTGTCTCCCGCTGAGTTCCGCTGTGTCCCGCTGTGTCCTCAGTGTGTGCCCGCTGTGTCCCTCTGTGTACCCCGCTGTTCCAGCTGTGTCCCCGCTGTGTCCCGCTGTGTCCCCTGTCCCCTGCTGTCCCCCGCTGTGTCCCCCGCGGTGTCCCGCTGTGTCTCGCTGTGTTCCTGCTTTGTCCTGCTTTGCCCCTGCTGTGTCACCGTTC
>NW_012295429.1:0-5182 GCF_000151885.1 Dipodomys ordii
TCAACAGCGTTACACAGCGTGGTACACAGCTGTGGACACAACGAAATACAGTGGGGGCACAGCGGAACACAGCGGGACACAGTGGGACACAGCGGGGACAAAGTGTGAGACACAGCGGGGGACAGAGCGAGGACACAGCGGGACACAGCGGGGACTCAGCGGGGGACACAGCGGGAGACAAAGAGGGACACCACGGAACACAGCGGGACACAGTGGGAAACAGCAGTGACCCTGCGGGGACACAGTGGGACACAGCTGGAGACACAGCGGGACACAGAGGGGGACAGAGCAGGAAACAGAGGGGGACAGAGCGTGGGACAAAGCGAGACACAGCAGGGACAAAGCTGGACACAGCGGGGTACACAGAGGGACACAGCGGGGACGCAGCGAGGAAACAGCGTGACACAGCAGGACACAGCGGGACACAGCGGGGGACACAGCAGTACACAGCAGGACAAAGCGGGACACAGCGGGGACACAGCAGAGACACAGCGGGGGACACAGCGGGACAGAGTGGGGTACACATCTGGGGACACAGCGAGGACACAGCGGGACACAGCGGGACACATCGGGGACACTGCGGGAACATAGCAGGACACATCGGGGTACACATCGGGACACAGCGGGACACAGCTGGGGACACAGCGGGGACACAGCGGGACACAGCGGAACACAGTGGGAGACAAAGCGGGAGACAGCGGGGCACACAGCGAGGACACAGGGGGACACAGAGGCGACACAGAGGGGACTCAGCGGGGGACACAGCGTGGGACAAAGTGGGAAACCACGGGACACAGTGTTACACAGCGGGACACCGTGGGGACACTGTGGGACACAGCAGGAAAAAGCGGGGGACACAGCGGGACACAGCGGGCCACAGCAGGGGACACAGCGGGGGACAGCGGAGACAGAGAGTGGCCACAGCGAGACACAGCGGTGACACAGCTGGACACAGCGGGGTACACAGCAGGACACAGCGGGCACACAGCGGGGACACAGCGGGACACAGCGGGACACTGCGGGGACACAGCGGGACAAAGCGGGAGACACAGCGGGACACAGCAGGCACACAGCAGGGACACAGTGGGACACAGCGGGACACAGCGGGGGACAAAGCGGGACACAGTGGGGGACCCAGTGAGGACACAGCAGGACACAGCAGGGGACACAGCGAGGACACAGCGGGGGACACAGCGTGGGACACAGCGGGACACAGCGGGGAACACAGCGAGGACACAGCGGGACACAGCGGGACACAGCGTCGATACAGCGGGGACACAGCGTTACACAGTGTGGTACACAACTGTGGACTCAACGGGACAGAGTGGGGGCACAGCCGGACACAGCGGGACACAGTGGGACACAGCGGGGAAAAAGCGTGAGACACAGCAGGGGACAGAGAGGGTGACAGCAGGGTACACAGCGAGGAAACAGCGGGACACAGCGGTGACACAGCGGGGACTCAGGGGGTGACACAGCGGGACACAGCGGGGGACACAGCGGGACACAGCGCGGGACAAGGCGGGACACAGTGTGGGACAGAGAGTGGGACACAGCGAGACACAGCGGAGACAAAACTGGACACAGCGGGGTACACAGAGGGACACAGCAGGGACACAGCGGGAAAACAGCGTGACACAAAAGGACACAGCGGGACACAGTGTGGGACACAGCGAGGACACAGCGGCACACAGTGGGGGACACAGCAAGGAAAGAGCGGGAAACAGCGGGGGACACAGCAGGACATAGCGGGGGACACAGCGGGACACAGCGGGACACAGCGGGGTACACAGGATGGACACAGCGGTACACAGCGTGGGACAGATCGAGGACACATTGGGACACAGCGGGGACACAGCGGGACTCAGCGGGGGACACAGCAGTACACAGCGGGACACAGCGGGACACAGCAGGGACACAGCGGGGGACACAGCGGGACACAGCGGGGCACACAGAGGGGGACACAGCGGGGAAAAAAGCGAGGCCACAGCAGAACACAGCGTGGGACACAGCGAGGACACAGCGGGACACAGCGGGACACTGCGTCGATACAGCAGGGACACAGCGGGACACAGCGAGGTACACAGCTGGGTACACAACGGGATACAGTGGGGGCACAGCCGGACACAGCGGGACACAGCAGTACACAGCGGGGACACTGCGGAAACATAGTGGGACACAGCGGGGTACACAGCGGGACACAGCGGGACACAGCTTGGGACACAGCGGGGACAAAGCGGCAGACAGCGGGGGACACAGCGAGGACACAGCGGGACACAGCGGCGACACAGTGGGGACTCAGCGGGACAAAGCGGGGGACACAGCGTGACACAGCGGGACACAGCGGGGGACACAGCGGGGGACAGCGGAGACAGAGAGGGGCCAAAGCGAGACACAGCAGTCATACAGCTGGACACAACGGAGTACACAGCGGGACACAGCGGGCACACAGCGGGGACACAGCGGGACAGAGCAGGACACAGCAGGGAACACAGGAAGGAAACAGCGGGACCCAGTGGGACACAGCGTCGATACAGTGGGACACAGCAGGGTACACAGCTGGGGACACAACGGGACAGAGCGGGGGATACAGCGAGGACACAGTGTGACCCAGCAGGACACAGCGGGGACCCAGCGGGCCCCAGCGGGGAAACCAGCGAGGACACAGTGGGACACAGCGGGGGACACAGCGAGAACACAGCGGGGGACACAGCGAGGACACAGCGGGACCCAGCGGGACACAGCGTTGATACAGCGGGCACACAGCGTTACACAGCGTGGTACACAGCTTTAGACACAACGGGACTCAGTGGGGGCACAGCGGGACACAAGGGACACAGTGGGACACAGCGGGGACAAAGCGTGAGACACAGCGGGGGACAGAGCTGGAGACAGCGGGGGACACAGCGAGGACACAGTGGGACACAGCGGTGACACAGCGGGGACTCAGCGGGGGACACAGCGGGGGACAAAGAGGGACACCACGGAAGACAGCGGGACACAGCGGGAAACAGCAGTGACCCTGCCTGGACACAGTGGGACACAGCGGGGGACACAGCGGGGGACAGTGGAGACAGAGAGTGGCCACAGCGAGACAAGGCGGTGACATAGCTGAACACATCGGGGTACACAGCGGGACACAGCGGGCACACAGCGGGGACACAGCGGGACACAGCGGGACACAGCGGGGACACAGTGGGACACAGCGGGACAAAGCGGGTGACACAACGGGACACAGCAGGTGACACAACGGGACACAGCAGGCACACAGCGGGGACACAGCGTGACACAGAGGGACACAGAGGGTACAGAGCAGGACACAGCCGGATACAGCGGGACACAGCGGGGGACACAGCGGGACACAGTGGGGGACCCAGTGAGGACACAGCGGGACACAGCAGGGGACACAGCGAGGACACAGCGGGGGACACAGCGAGGACACAGCGGGACACAGCGGGACACAGCGTCGATAAAGCGGGGACACAGCGTTACATAGCGTGGTACACAGCTGTGGACACAACGGGACATAGTGGGGGCACAGCCGGACACAGCGGGACACAATGGGACACAGCGGGGACAAAGCGTGAGACACAGCGGGGGACAGAGAGGGAGACAGCAGGGGACACAGCGAGGAAACAGCGGGACACAGCGGTGACACAGCGGGGACAAGGCGGGGGACAAAACGGGACACAGCGGGGGACACTGCGGGACACAGTGAGGGACAGAGCATGGGACACAGCGAGACACAGCGGAACAAAGCGGGGGACAAAGCGGGACACAGCACAGAGAAGGGCCACAGCGGGACACCGCGGTGACACAGCTGGACAAAGCGGGGTACACAGCGGGACACAGCGGGCACACAGCGGGGACACAGCGGGACACAGCGGGGACACAGCGGGACACAGAGGGGGACAGAGCGGGAAACAGAGTGGGACAGAGCGTGGGACACAGCGAGACACAGCAGGGACAAAGCTGGACACAGCGGGGTACACAGAGGGACACAGCGGGGACGCAGCGAGGAAACAGCGTGACACAGCAGGACACAGCGGGACACAGCGGGGGACACAGCAGTACACAGCAGGACAAAGCGGGACACAGCGGGGACACAGCAGAGACACAGCGGGGGACACAGCGGGACAGAGTGGGGTACACAGCTGGGGACACAGCGAGGACACAGCAGGACACAGCGGGACTCATCGGGGACACTGCGGGAACATAGCAGGACACAGCGGGGTACACAGCGGGACACAGCTGGGGACCCAGCGGGGACACAGCGGAACACAGCGGGAGACAAAGCAGGAGACAGCGGGGCACACAGCGAGGACACAGGGGGACACAGAGGCGACACAGAGGGGACTCAGCGGGGGACACAGCGTGGGACAAAGTGGGACACCACGGGACACAGTGTTACACAGCGGGACACAGCGGGGACACTGCGGGACACAGCAGGAAAAAGCGGGGGACACAGCGGGACACAGCGGGCCACAGCGGGGGACACAGCGGGGGACAGCGGAGACAGAGAGTGGCCACAGCGAGACACAGCGGTGACACAGCTGGACACAGCGGGGTACACAGCAGGACACAGCGGGCACACAGCGGGGACACAGCGGGACACAGCGGGACACAGCGGGGACACAGCGGGACAAAGCGGGAGACACAGCAGGACACAGCAGGCACACAGCGGGGACACAGTGGGACACAGCGGGACACAGCGGGGGACAAAGCGGGACACAGTGGGGGACCCAGTGAGGACACAGCAGGACACAGCAGGGGACACAGCGAGGACACAGCGGGGGACACAGCGGGGGACACAGCGGGACACAGCGGGGAACACAGCGATGACACAGCGGGACACAGCGGGACACAGCGTCGATACAGCGGGGATACAGCGTTACACAGTGTGGTACACAACTGTGGACTCAACGGGACACAGTGGGGGCACAGCCGGACACAGCGGGACACAGTGGGACACAGTGGGGAAAAAGCGTGAGACACAGCAGGGGACAGAGAGGGTGACAGCAGGGGACACAGCGAGGAAACAGCGGGACACAGCGGTGACACAGCGGGGACTCAGGGGGTGACACAGCGGGACACAGCGGGGGACACAGCGGGACACAGCGCGGGACAAGGCGGGACACAGTGTGGGACAGAGCGTGGGACACAGCGAGACACAACGGAGATG
>NW_012295430.1:0-5182 GCF_000151885.1 Dipodomys ordii
TCACCACTGTGTCCCGCTGTGTCCCGCTGTGTTCCGCTGTGTCCCCCGCTGAATCCCGCTGTGTCTACTGCTGTGTCCCTGCTGTGTCCCGCTGTGTCCCCCCTGTATCCCGCTGTGTCCTCCCTTTGTCCCCCGCTGTGTGTAGCAGTGTCCTTGCTGTGTCCCCGCTGTGTCCCTCCTGTGTCCCCTGCTGTGTCCCGCTGTGTTCCCCTGTGTCACCCGCTGTGTCCTGCTGTGTCCTCGCTGTGTCCCTGCTGTGACCCACTGTGTCCCGCTGTGTCTCCGCTGTTTCCCCGCTGTGTACCTCCTGTGTCTCCCGCTGTGTCCCACTGTGTCCCGCTTTGTTCCTGCTGTGTCCCGCAGTGTCCCCGCTGTTTCCCCGCTGTGTCCCGCTGTGTACCCCACTGTGTCCAGCTTTGTCCCCGCTGTGTCTCGCTGTGTTCCATGCTCTGTCCCCCGCTGTGTTCCGCTGTGTCCCCCGCTGTGTCCCGCTGTGTCCGCCGCTGTGTCCCGCCGTGTCCCGCGCTGTGTCCAGCTGTGTCTACTGCTGTGTACCTGCTGTGTCCCGCTGTGTCCCGCTGTGTCCTGCTGTGTCAACCCTGTGTCCCGTTGTGTCCCCAGCTGTGTACCACTCTGTGTCCCCACTGTATTGTTGCTGTGTCCCGCTGTGTCCTCGCTTTGTTCCCCGCTGTGTCCCACTGTGTCCCGCTGTGTCCCCCACTGTGTCCCGCTGTGTTCCACTTTGTCCCCTGCTGTGTCCCTGCTGTGTCCCCGCTGTGTCCACCTGTGTCCTGCTGTGTCCCGCTGTGTCCTCAGCTGTGTCCCGCTGTGTTCCGGCTGTGTCCCGCTGTGTCCTTGCTGTGTCACCCGCTGTGTCCCGGTGTGTCCCCAGCTGTGTCCCCGCTGTGTCCCCCGCGTTGCCCTCGATGTGTCCCTCTGTTTCCCTCTGTGTCCCCTGCTGTGTCCCGTTGTGTCCGCCGCTGTGTACCCCGCTGTGTCCGGCTGTGTAACACGCTTTGCCCCGATGTGTCCCCCGCTGTGTCCCGCTGTGTCCTCCGCTGTGTCCCCCGCTCTGTCCCGCTGTGTCCCCCACTGTGTCCCGCTGTGTTCCGCTTTGTCCCTCTCTGTGTCCCAGCTGTGTCCCCACTGTGTCTAGCTGTGTCCCGCTGTGTCACGCTGTGTCCCCCGCAGAGTCCCGCTGTGTCCCGCTGTGTCCTTGCTGTGTCCTTGCTGTGTCCCTTGCTGTGTCCCGCTTTGTCCCCCCTGTTTCCGCCACTGTGTCCTGCTGTATCCCCCACTGTGTCCCGCTTTGTCCCCAGCTGTGTCCCCGCTGTGTCCCCCGCTGTGTCCCCCTGTGTTCCCCGCTGTGTCCCGCTGTGTTCCGCTGTGTCCCCCGTGGGTCCCGCTGTGTCCTTGCTGTGTCGCCCCCTGTGTCCCGATGTGTCCCACGCTGTGTCTTGCTGTGTCCCGCTGGGTCCCGCTGTGTCCCCGTTGTGTCTCCCGCTGTGTCCCACCGTGTCCCCCGCTGTGTCCTGCTGTGTCTACTACTGTGTCCCTGCTGTGTCCCGCTGTGTCCCGCTGTGTCCCGCTGTGTCCTCGCTGTGTCCCACGCTGTGTTCTGCTGTGTCCTCTCTGTGTCCCCCGATGTGTCACTTTGTGTCCCCAGCTGTATAACCCACTGTGTCACCGCTGTATCAACGCTGTGTCCCGCTGTGTCCCGCTTTGTCCTCGCTGTGTCCCCCGCTGTCTTCCACTTTGTCCCCTGCTGTGTCCCGCTGTGTCCTGCTGTGGCCTTGCTGTGTCCCGCGCTGTGTCCCACTGTGTCCCCGATTTATCCCCCGCTGTGTCCCACTGTGTCCCGCTGTTTACCCTGCTGTGTCCCGCTATGTTCCCACAGTGTCCCCGCTGTGTCCCCCGGTGAGGCCCCGCTGTGTCCCCGCTGTGTCCCGCTGTGGCCTCCCCGTGTCCCCCGCTGTGTCCCGCTGTGTCCTCGCTGTGCTCCCCGATGTGTCCCGCTGTGTACCCCTCTGTGTCCCCCTCTGTGACCCGCTGTGTCCCCCGCTGTGTCCCGCTTTGTCCCTCTGTGTACTGTTGTGTCCCCCGCTGAGTCCCGCTGTGTCCCTGCTGTGTCCCCGCTGTGTCCCCCGCTGTGTCCCACTGTGTCCCGCTGGGTCCAGTTGTGTGCTCGCTGTGATCCCCTCTGTGTCCCGCTGTGTCCTCCTCTCTATCCCCCGCTGTGTCCCGCTGTGTCCCCCGCTGTGTTTCATGCTGTGTCCCGCTATGTCCCCCACTGTGTCCCGCTGTGTTCCGCTTTGTCCTTGCTGTGTCCCTGCTGTGTTCCCTCTGTGTCCAGCTGTGTCCCGCTGTGTCACCCTGTGTCCCGCTGTGTCCCCGCTGTGTCCCGCTGTGTCCTTGCTGTGTCACCTGTTGTGTCCCGCTGTGTCCCCCGCTGTGTCCCCTTGTGTTCCCCGCTGTGTACCCCGCTATGTCCTGCTGTGTACCACGCTGTGCCCCGCTGTGTCACCCGCTGTGTCCCGCTGTGTCCCCCGCAGTGTCCAGCTGTGTCCCGCTGTGTCCCGCTGTGTCCCCTGCTGCGTCCACCGCTGTGTCCGGCTGTGTCCCCGATGTGTCCCGCTGTGTACCCCGTTGTGACTAATGCTGTGTCCCCGCTTTTTCCGGCTTTGTGCCCAATGTGTCCCGCTGTGTCCCCGCTGTGTCCCCGCTGTGTCCCGCTGTGTACCCCGCTGTGTCCAGCTGTGTCCCCGCTCTGTCCCGCTGTGTCCCACTGTGTCCCCGCTGTGTCCACCTGTGTCCCCGCTCTGTCCCTCTGTGTCCACCACTGTGTCCCTCTGTGTCCCCTGCTGTGCCCCCCGCTGTGTCCTGCTGTGTCCCCCGCTGTGTCCCGCTGTGTCCCCCGCTGTCTCCCGCTCTGTACCCCGCTGTGTCTCAAGCTTTGTCCCTGCTGTGTCCCGCTGTGTCCCGCTGTGTCCCCACTGTGTCCCGTTGTGTCCCCAGCTGTGTACCTCGCTGTGTCCCGCTGTGTCCCCGCTGTACCGACGCTGTGTCCCACTGTGTCCTCGCTGTGTTCCCCGTTGTGTCCCGCTGTGTCTCCCGCTGTGTTTCCCGCTGTGTCCCGCTGTGTCCCCCACTGTGTCCCGCTGTGTTCCGCTTTGTCCTTGCTGTGTCCCTGCTGTGTTCCCGCTGTGTCTAGCTGTGTCCCGCTGTGTCACCCTGTGTCCCGCTGTGTCCCCCGCTGAGTCCCGCTGTGTCCCCGCTGTGTCCCGCTGTGTCCTTGCTGTGTCACCCGCTGTGTCCCGCTGTGTCCCCAGCTGTGTCCCCTTGTTTCCCCCGCTGTGTACCCCGCTGTGTCCCGCTGTGTACGACGCTGTGTCCCGCTGTGTACGACGCTGTGTCCCGCTGTGTCACCTGCTGTGTCCCGCTGTGTCCCCCGCAGTGTCCAGCTATGTCCCGCTGTGTCCCCTGCTGTTTCCCCCGCTGTGTCCGGCTGTGTCCCCACTGTGTCCCGCTGTGTCCCCGCTGTGTCCCCGCTGTGTCCCGCTCTGTACCCCTTTGTGTCCAGCTGTGTCCCCGCTCTGTCCCGCTGTGTCCTCATTGTGTCCCCATTGTGTCCCGCGGTGTTCCCCGCTGTGTCTGACTGTGCCACGCTGTGTCCCGCTCTGTCCCCGCTGTGTCCCGCTGTGTCCCCTCTGAATCCTGCAGTGTCCCCTGCTCTGTCCCCCGCTTTGTCCGGCTATATCCCCCATTGTGTCCCGCTGTGTCCCCCGCTTTGTTCCGCTCTGTGCTTCCGCAGTGTCCCCGCTTTGTCCTGCTGTGTCCCACTGTGTCCCGTGGTGTCCCGCTTTGTCCCCCGCTGTGTCCCCTGCTGAGTCCCATCTGTGTCCTTGCTGTGTTCTGCTGTGTCCCCGCTGTGTCCCCCGCTGTGTTCCGCTGTGTCCTCGCTGTGTCACCCGCTGTCTACCGCTTTGTCCCCTGCTGTGTCGCGCTGTGTCCCGCTGTTTCCTCGCTGTGTCCCCCACTGTGTCCTGCTGTTTCCCTGCTGTGTCCCCCGCTGTGTCCCGCTGTGTCCCCACAGTGTCACCGCTGTGTCCAGCTGTGTACTGCTCTGTCCCGTGGTCGCCTGCTGTGTCCAGCTGTGTCCACGCTCTGTCCCGCTGTGTCCTCACTGTATCCCCCGTTGTGTCCCGCTGTGTCCCCCGCTTTGTCCGACTGTGTCACGCTGTGTCCTGCTCTGTCCCCGATGTGTTCCGCTTTGTCCCCTGCTGTGTCCCCCTGTGTCCCGCTGTGTCCCGATGTGTCCGGCTGTGTCCCGACTGTGTCCCGTTGTGTCCCAGCTGTGTACCCCGCTGTGTCCCCCTGTGTCGTCGCTGTTAAGACGCTGTGTCCCGTTGGGTCCCGCTGTGTCCTCGCTGTGTTCCCCGCTGTGTCCCGCTGTGACCCCCACTCTGTCCTCCACTCTGTCCCCTGCTGAGTCCCCGCTGTGTCCCCGCTGTGTCCTGCTGTGTCCTCGCTATGTCCCACGCTGTCTCCCGCTCTGTCCCCCGCTGTGTCTCAAGCTTTGTCCCCACTGTGTCCCGCTGTTTCCCGCTGTGTCCCCCCTGTATCCTGTTGTGTCAGCAGCTGTGTACCTCTCTGTGTCCCGCTGTGTCCCCGCTGTACTGACGCTGTGTCCCGCTGTGTCCTCGCTGTGTTCCCCGCTGTCTCACTGTGTCCCCCACTGTGTCCCCCGCTCTGTCTCGCTGTGTCCCCCACTGTGTCCCGCTCTATTCTGCTTTGTCCCCCACTGTGTCCCGCTGTGTTCCACTTTGTCCCCCGCTGTGTCCCTGCTGTGTCCCCGCTGTGTCCAGCTGTGTCCCTCTGTGTCCTGCTTTGTCAAGCTGTGTCCCCCGCTGAGTCCCGCTGTGTCCTCGCTGTGTCCCCCGCTGTGTGCCGCTGTGTTCTCGCTGTGTCCCCTGCTGTGTCCCGCTGTGTACCTCGCTGTGTCTCGCTGTGTCCCGCTGTGTCCCTGCTGTGACCTGCTGTGTTCTGCTGTATCTCCGCTGTGTCCCCGCTCTGTCCCGCTTTGTCCCTGCTGTATTGACGCTGTGTCCCGCTGGGTCCCGCTGTGTCCTCGCTGTGTTCCCCGCTGTGTCCCCCTCTGTGTCCCGCTGTGTCCACCACTCTG
>NW_012295431.1:0-1613 GCF_000151885.1 Dipodomys ordii
TCACTGCTGTGTCCCCACTGTGTCACGCTATGTTTCGCTGTGTCCGGCTATGTCCTCGCTCTGTCTCCCTCAGTGTCCAGCTGTGTCACGCTCTGTCCCTTCTGTGTCCCTCTGTGTCCAGCTCTGTCCCCGCTGTGTGTCTGCTGTGTCCTGCTCTGTACCCTTCTGTGTCCAGCTGTGTCCCCTCTGTGTCCCGCTGTGTCCCTTCTCTGTCCCCCGCTGTCCACCGCTGTGTCCCCTGGCTGTGTCCCGCAGTGTCTCCGCTGTGTCCCGCTGTGTCCTACTGTGTCCCGTGGTGTCCTGCTTTTTTCCCTCTATGTCCCCTGCTGAGTCCCCTCTGTGTCCCCGCTGTGTCCAGCTGTGTCCTCGCTGTGTCCTCCGCTGTCTCCTGCTTTGTCTCACGCTGTGTCCTACTGTGTCCTACTGTGTCCCTGCAGTGTCCCCCGCTGTGTCCCTCTGTGTCCCGCTGTGTCACCCGCTGTGTCCTGCTGGGTCCCGCTGTGTCCCCGCTGTGTCTCCGCTGTGTCCTGCTGTGTCCCCCGCTGTGTCCCCTCTGTGTCCCCTGTGTCCCCCGCTGTGTCCCACTGTGTCCTCCGCTGTGTCCCGCTTTGTCCACTGCTGTTACCCCGTTGTGCCTTGCTGTGTCCCGCTGTGTCCCACTGTGTCGCCCGCTTTGTCCCGCTGTGTCGACGCAGTGTTCCCTCTGTGTCCTGCTGTGTCACACTGTGTCCCATGGTGTCCCGCTTTTTCCCCGCTGTTTCCCCCGCTGAGTCCCCTTTGTGTCCCCATTGTGTCCCGCTGTGTCCCGCTGTGTCCTAGCTGTGTCCCCCGCTGTGTCCCGCTGTATCCCCGCTGTGTCCCAAGCTGTGTCCCGCTGTGTCCCGCTGTGTACCCCGCTGTGTCCCGCTATGTTCCCGCAGTGTCCCCGCTGTGTCCTGCTGTGTCCCACTGTGTCCTCGCTGTGTCCCCCGCTGTGCCCCGTTGTGTCCCCAGATGTGTACCCCGCTGTGTACCGCTGTGTCCCCGCTGTTTCGATGCTGTGTCTTGCTGTGTCCCACTGTGTCTTTGCTGTGTCCCCCACTGTGTTCTGCTGTGTCACCCGCTGTGTCCCGCTTTGTCCCCCACTGTGTCCCGCTGTGTCCCCGAAGGGTCACCGCTGTTTCGCGCTGTGTCCCGCTGTGTTCCGTGGTGTCCCGCTTTGTCCTCGCTGTGTCCCCCACTGTCTCCCGCTCTGTCCCTCGCTGTGTCTCACGCTTTATCCCGTCTGTGTCCCACTCTGTCCCGCTGTGTCCCGCTGTGTCCACCACTGTGTCCCTTTGTGTCCCCAGCTGTGTAACCCGCTGTGTAATGCTGTGAATCCCGCTGTATCGAGGCTGTGTCCCGCTGTGTCCTTGCTCTGTTATTCGGGGTGTCCCCATCTGTCCGCCGCTGTGTCCCCCGCTCTGTCCTACTGTGTCCCCCGCTGTGTCCCGTTGTGTACTACTTTGTCCCGTGGTGTCCCGCTTTTTTCCCACTATGTCCCCTGCTGAGTCCCCTCTGTGTCCCCGCTGTGTCCAGCTGTGTCCTCGCTGTGTACTCTGCTGTCTCCCGCTTTGTCCTACGCTGTGTCCTAC
>NW_012295432.1:0-3568 GCF_000151885.1 Dipodomys ordii
CGCTGTTTCCCCGCTGGGTCCTGCTGTGTCCCGCTGTGTCCCGCTGGGTCCCCAGCTGTGTACCCCGCTGTGTCCCGCTGTGTCCCCGCTGTATCGATGCTGTGTCCCGCTTGGTCCCACTGTGTCCTCGCAGAGTTCCCCGCTGTGTCCCGCTGTTTACCCCTCTGTGTCACCCGCTGTGTCCCGCTGTGTCCCGCTGTGTACTGCTGTGTCCCCCGCTGAGTCCCGCTGTGTCCCCGCTGTGTCCCAATGTGTCCGCGCTGTGTCCCCTGCTGTGTCCCGCTGTGTCCCCCCTGTTTCCCCCGCTGTGTCCCGCTGTGTCCCACTGTGTTTCCTGCTGTGTCCACTGCTCTGTCCCACTGTGTCCCCCTCTGTGTCCTGCTGTGTCCCGCTGTGTCCCCCCTGTGTCCCCTGCTGTGTCCCGCTGTGTCCACACTGTGTTCCCCGTGTGTCCCGCTGTGTACCCCGCTGTGACCCGCTGTGTCGCGCTGTGTCCCGCTCTTTCTCCGCTGTGTCCCCGCTGTGTGCCCAGTGTGTCCCGCTGTGTACCCCGCTGTGTCTAGCTGTGTCACTGCTGTGTCCCGCTGTGTACTGCTGTGTCCCCCGCTCTGTCCCTCTGTGTCCCCACTGTGTCCCAATGTGTCCTCGCTGTATCCCCCCCGTGTCCCGCTGTGTCCCCCTGTGTCCCCCGCTGTGTCCAGCTGAGTCCCTCTGTGTCCCCTGCTGTGTCCCCCGCTCTGTCCCACTGTGTCCCCCTCTGTGTCCAGCTGTGTCCCGCTGTGTACTGCAGTGTTCCCCGCTGAGTCCCGCTGTGTCCCCGCTGTGTCCCAATGTGTCTTCCCTGTGTCCCCCGCTGTGTCCCCCTCTGTCCCCCGCTGTGTCCCGCTGTGTCAACTGCTGTGTCCACATTGTGTCCCGCTGTTTCCCCCGCTGTGTCCCGCTGTGTCCACACTGTGTCCCGCTGTGTCCTCGCTTTGTCCACCGTGTGTCCCACTGTGTGCCCCACTGTGTCCCCCGTGAGTCCCGCTGTGTACCCCGCTGTGTCCCGCTGTGTCACGTTTTGTCCCGCTCTTTCCCCTTTGTGTTCCGCTGTGTCCCGGCTGTGTCCCGGCTGTGTGCCCGCTGTGTAATCTGCTGTGTCTCGCTTTGTACCCATTGTGTCTCTCTGTGTCCCCCGCTCTGTCCCCCGCTGTGTCCCGCCTTGTCCCCCTCTGTGTCCCGCTGTGTCCTGCTGTGTCCCTCGCTGTGTCCCGCTGTATCCACGCAGTGTCCCCGCTGTATCCCACTGTGTCCCGTGTTGTCCCGTTTGTGCCCCTTAGTGTCCCCCACTGTGTCCCCACTGTGTCCCCGCTGTGTCCACCTGTGTCCTCGCTGTGTCCCCTGCTGTGTCCTGCTCTGTTCCCCGCTATGTCGCCCACTTTGTCCCCACTGTGCCCCTCTGTGTCCCGCTGTGTACCGCTGTGTCCCGCTGTGTCCTGCTGTGTCCCCCGCTGAGTCCCGCTGTGTACCCGCTGTGTCCCAATGTGTCCTCGCTGTGTCCCCCCCTGTGTCCCGCTGTGTCCCGCTGTGTCCCTCTGTGGCCCCTGCTGTATCCCCTGCTCTGTCCCACTGTGTCCCTGCTGTGTCCCTACTGTGTCCCAGCTGTGTCCCGTTGTATTCCGCTGTGTCCTCCCCTGTGTCCCGCTTTGTCCCCCCTGTGTCCCCCGCTGTGTCCCCCCTGTGTCCCCTGCTGTGTCCCGCTGTGTCCACACTGTGTTCCCCATGTGTCCCGCTGTGTACCCCGCTGTGACCCGCTGTGTCGCGCTGTGTCCCGCTCTTTCTCTGCTGTGTCCCCACTGTGTGCCCAGTGTGTCCCGCTGTGTACCCCGCTGTGTCTAGCTGTGTCACTGCTGTGTCCCGCTGTGTACTGCTGTGTCCCCCGCTCTGTCCCGCTGTGTCCCCGCTGTGTCCCAATGTGTCCTCGCTGTATCCCCCCCTGTGTCCAGCTGTGTCCCCCTGTGTCCCCAGCTGTGTCCAGCTGAGTCCCTCTGTGTCCCCTGCTGTGTCCCCCGCTCTGTCCCACTGTGTCCCCCTCTGTGTCCAGCTGTGTCCCGCTGTGTACTGCAGTGTTCCCTGCTGAATCCCGCTGTGTCCCCGCTGTGTCCCAATGTGTCTTCCCTGTTTCCCCCGATGTGTCCCCCTCTGTCCCCCGCTGTGTCCCGCTGTGTCAACTGCTGTCCACATTGTGTCCCGCTGTGTCCCACTGTGTCCCGATGTGTCCCGCTGTGTCCCCGCTGTGTGCCCGCTGTGTCCTGCTGTGTACCCCACTGTGTCCAGCGGTGTCACCGCTGTGTCCCGCTCTGTCCTTTCTCTGTCCCCCGCTGTCACCTGCTCTGTCCCCCACTGTGTCCCGCTGTGTCCCACTATGTCCCCTGCTTTGTGCCGCTGTTTCCCCACAGTGTCCCCGCTGTGTCCTGTTGTGTCACATTGTGTCCCGTGGTGTTCCACTTTGTCCCCTCCTGTGTCCCCCGCTGAGTGCCGCTTTGTCCCCGTTGTGTCCCGCTGTGTCCCCCGCTCTGTCCACTGCTGTGTTCCGCTGTGTCCACCTCTGTGTCCCGCTGTGTCCTGCTGTGTCCCCCGCTGTGTCCCGCTGTATTCCCCTGTATTCCGTGGTGTCCCGTTTGTCACCCGCTGTGTCCCCTGCTGAGTCCCCGCTTTGTCCCCGCTGTGACACCCTGTGTCCCGCTGTGTCCCGCTGTGTCCCGCTATGGCCCCCACTGTGTCCCGTTGTGTCCCCAGCTATGTACCCCGCTGTGTCCCCTCTGTATCGACGCTGTGTCCCGCTGGGTCCCGCTGTGTACTGCTGTGTCCCACGCTGAGTCCCGCTGTGTCCCCACTGTGTCCCAATGTGTCCTCACTGTGTCCCCCGCTGTGTCCCGCTCTGTCAACCCTGTGTCCGCCGCTGTGTCCCGCTCTGTCCCTCTGTTTCCCCTGCTGTGTCCCCTGCTCTGTCCCACTGTGTCCCCCGCTGTGTCCCTGCTGTGTCCCCCCTCTGTCCCACTGTGTCCCGCTGTGTCTCCCGCTGATTCCCGCTGTGTCCCAGATGTGTCCCGCTGAGTCCTCGCTGTGTCCCCTGCTGTGTCCTGCTTCGTTCCCCCTGTGTCCCCCGCTGTGTCCCGCTGTGTCCCCTGCTGTGTCCCCGAGGTGTCCCGCTGTGTCCGGCTGTGACCGTGTTGAGTCCCGCTGTGTCCCCGCTGTGTCCCCGCTGTGTCCCGCTTTGTCATCGCTGTGTCCCCCGCTGTGTCCCGCATTGTCCCCCCGTGTCCCCCACTGTGTCCCGCTTGTCCCCCTCTGTGTCCCGCTGTGTCCCCTGCTGTGTCCCAACTGTGTCCTGCTGTGTTCCGCTGTGTCACGCTGTGTCCTCGCTGTGTCTCCCGCAGTGTCCCGTAGTGTCCCTCCTGTGTCCCCCGCTGTGTCCCGCTGGGTCCCTCTGTGTCCCCTGCTGTGTACCCTTCTCTGTCCCACTGTGTCCCCCGCTGTGTCCCGCTGTGTCCCGCTTGTGTAATTGCTGTGTCCTTGCTGTGTCCCC
>NW_012295433.1:0-2160 GCF_000151885.1 Dipodomys ordii
CCCAGCTGTGTACCCCGTTGTGTCCCGCTGTGTCCCCGCTGTATCAACGCTGTGTCCCGCTGTGTCCCGCTGTGTCCTCGCTGTGTACCGCTCTGTACCCCTCTGTGTCCCCCGCTGTGTCCCGCTGTGTCCCGCTGTGTACTGCTGTGTCCCCCACTGAGTCCCGCTGTGTCCACCCTGTGTCCCCCGCTTTGTCTCTCTTTGTCCCGCTGTGTCCTCGCTGTGTTCCCCGCTGTGTCCAGCTGTGTCCCCCACTGTGTCCCCCGCGGTGTCCCGCTGTGTCCCGCTGTGTCCCCCACTTTGTGCCCGCTGTGTCCCGCTGTGTAATCCGTTGTGTCCAGCTGTGTCCCGCTGTGTCCCCCGCTGTGTCCCGCTGTTTCCCATTGTGTCCCGCTCTGTCCCTTCTGTGTCCTCGCTGTGTACTCCTTTGTGTCAGGCTGTGTCAACGCTGCGTCTCGCTGTGTCCCCTCTCTGTCTCCGCTGTCCCCCGCTGTGTCCCCCGCTGTGTCCCGCTGTGTCCCGCTGTGTCCCCCGCTTTGTCCCGCTGTGTCCCCGCAGTGTCCCCACTGTGTCCCGCTGTGTCCCGCTGTGTCCCCCACTTTGTCCAGCTGTGTCCTTGCAGTGTCCCCGCTGTGTCCTGTTGTGTCCTCGCTGTGTCCCCCACTGTGTCCCGTTGTGTCCACAGGTGTGTACCCCGCTGTGTCATGCTGTGTCCCCGCTGAATCGACGCTGTGTCCTGCTGTGTCCTTCCTGTGTTCCCCGCTGTGTCCCGCTGTGTCCCCGCTGTGTGCCCGCTGTGTCCCGCTGTGTACTTCGTTGTGTCCAGCTCTGTCACCGCTGTGTGCTCGCTGTGTCCCCGCTGTGTCTCACTGTGTCCTCACTGTGTCCCCCTCTGTGTCCCGCTGTGTCCCCCGCTATATGTCCCGCTGTGTCCCGCTCTGTCCCCGCTTTGTGCCCGCTGTGTCCCGCTGTGTACTCCGTTGTGTCCAGCTGTGTCACCACTGTGTCCCGCTGTGTCCTCTCTTTGTCTCCACTGTCCCCCGCTGTGTCCCCCGCTGTGTCCCGCTGTGTCCCGCTGTGTCCCCCTCTTTGTCCTGCTGTGTCGACGCAGTGTTCCCTCTGTGTCCTGCTGTGTCACACTGTGTCCCATGGTGTCCCGCTTTTTCCCCCGCTGTTTCCCCCGCTGAGTCCCCTTTGTGTCCCCACTGTGTCCCGCTGTGTCTCGCTGTGTACTAGCTGTGTTCCCTGCTGTGTCCCCCTGTATCCCCGCTGTGTCCCAAGCTGTGTCCCGCTGTGTCCCGCTGTGTACCCCGCTGTGTCCCGCTATGTTCCCGCAGTGTCCCCGCTGTGTCCTGCTGTGTCCCACTGTGTCCTCGCAGTGTCCCCTGCTGTGTCCCGTTGTTTCCCCAGCTGTGTACCCCGCTGTGTACCGCTGTGTCCCCGCTGTTTCGATGCTGTGTCTTGCTGTGTCCCACTGTGTCCTCACTGTGTCCCCCACTGTGTTCTGCTGTGTCACCCGCTGTGTCCCGCTGTGTCCCCGCTGTGTCCCGCTGTGTCCCCGAAGTGTCACCGCTGTTTCGCGCTGTGTCCCGCTGTGTTCCGTGGTGTCCCGCTTTGTCCCCCGCTGTGTCCCCAGCTGAGTCCCCGCTGTGTCCCCGCTGTGTCCCGCTGTGTCCTCGCTGTGTCCCCCGCTGTCTCCCGCTCTGTCCCCCGCTGTGTCTCACGCTTTATCCCATCTGTGTCCCACTCTGTCCCGCTGTGTCCCGCTGTGTCCACCACTGTGTCCCTTTGTGTCCCCAGCTGTGTAACCCGCTGTGTAACGCTGTGAATCCCGCTGTATCGCGGCTGTGTCCCGCTGGGTCCCGCTGTGTCCTTGCTCTGTTATTCGTGGTGTCCCCCTCTGTCCCCCGCTGTGCCCTCCGCTCTGTCCTGCTGTGTCTCCCGCTCTGTCCCGTTGTTTCTCGCTGTGTCCCCCGCTGTGCTCCTGCTGTGTCCCCGCTGTGTCACGCTGTGTCCTGCTGTGTCCCGTTGTGTCCCGCTGTAACCCTGCTGAGTCCCCCTGTGTCCCCGCTGTGTCCTGCTGTGTCGTCGCTCTGTCCTCCGCTGTGTACCCGCTGTGTCCTCTGCTGTGTCCCGCTGTGTCAGTCTGTGTCCCGCTGT
>NW_012295434.1:0-3020 GCF_000151885.1 Dipodomys ordii
GTCCTCGCTGTGTCCCCCGCTGTGTCCCGCTATGTCCTCGCTGGGTCCCCCGCTGTGTCCCGCTGTGTACCCCGCTTTGTCCCGCTGTGTCCGATTGTATCCCGCTCTGTCCCCGCTGTGTCCCGCTTTGTCCTACTGTGTCCTCGCTGTGTCCCACGCTGTGTTCCGCTGTGTCCCCCGCTGTGTCCCGCTGTGTCCCGCTGTGTCCCCGCTGTGTCCCGCTGTGTCCCCCGCTGTGTCCCGCTGTGTCCCGCTGTGTCCCTGCTGTGACCCTCTCTGTCCCCGCTGTATTGACGCTGTGTCCCGGTGTGTCCCGCTGTGTCCGCGCTGTGTTTCCGGCTGTGTCCCGCTGTGTACCCCTCTGTGTCCCCTGCTGTGTCCCGCTGTGTCCCCTCTCTGTCCCCTGCTGTCCGCCGCTGTGTCCACCGCTGTGTCTCACTGTGTCGCCCGCTTTGTCCCGCTGTGCCCCTGCAGTGTCCCCGCTGTGTCCCACTCTGTCACACTGTGTCCCGTGTTGTCCCGCTTTGTCCCCAGCTGTGACCGCGCAGTGTTTCCTGCTGTGTCCCGCTGTGTCCTCGCTGTGTTCCTCGCTGTGTCCCGCTGTGTCCCCCGTTGTGTCCACCGCTGTGTCCCGCTGTGTACTCGCTGGGTACCCCGCTGTGTCCTGCTGTGTTGCCCGCTGTGTCCCGCTGTGTCCGACTGTGTCCCCGCTGTGTCCCGCTGTGTCTCCGCTGTGTGCCCGCTGTGTCCCGCTGTGTACCCCGCTGTGTCCAGCCGTGTCCTTTTGTGTCACGCTTTTTCCCCGCTGTGTCCCTGCTGTGTCCCTCTGTGGACCCCGCTGTGTCCAGCTTTGTCCCCGCTGTGTCTCGCTGTGTCCCACGCTCTGTCCCACACTGTGTCCCGAAGTGTCCCCCGCTGTGTCCCGCAGTGTCCCCCGCTGTGTCCCACTGTGTCCCCCGCTGAGTCCCCGCTGTGTCACTGCTGTGTCCCGCTGTTTCCTCGCTGTGTTCCCTGATGTTTCCCTCTCTGTCCCTCGCTGTGTCTCACGCTTTGTTCAAGCTGTGTCCCACTGTGTCCCGCTGTGTCCCGCTGTGCCCCCACTGTGTCCCGTTGTGTCCACAGTGTGTACCACGCTATGTAACGCTGCCTCCCCGCTGTATCGACGCTGTGTCCCATTGTGTCCCGCTGTGTCATCGCTGTGTTCCCCACTGTGTCTCGCTGTGTCCCCCGCTGTGTCCCCCGCTGTGTCCTCGCTGTGTCCCCTGTTGTGCCCCGCTGTGTCCACACTGGGTAGCCCACTGTGTCCCGCTATGTCCCCCGCTGTCCCCCGCTGTGGCCCACTGTGTCCCGCTGTGTCCCGCTGTGTAACACTGTGTCCCGTGGTGTCCCACTTTGTCACAACCGCTGTGTCCCAGCTGCGTCCCCTCTGTGTCGCCGCTGTGTCCCCTCTCTGTCCTCTGCTGTTCCCCGCTGTGTCCCCCGCTGTGTCCCCCACTGTGACCCGCTGTGTCCCGCTGTGTCCCCCGGCTGTGTCCCGCTTTGTCCTCACTGTGTCCCCCGCTGTATCCCGCTGTGTCCTCGCTGTGTCCCCAGCTGTGTCCCGCTGTGTCCCCCGCTTTGTCCTGCTGTGTCCCACTGTGTCCCCGCTGTGTCCCGCTGTGTCCCGCTGTGTCCCCGGTGTGCCCGCTGTGTCCCGCTGTGTACCCCGCTGTGTCCAGCTATGTCACCGCTGTGTCCCGCTGTGGCCCATCTCTGCCTCCGCTGTCCCCCGCTGTGTCCCCCACTGTGTGCCGCTGTGTCCCGCTATGTCCCCCGCTTCATCCCGCTTTGTCCCCCGCTGTGTTCAGCTGTTTCCCGCTGTGTCCTCGCTGTGTCCCGTGGTGTCTCATTTGTCCCCGCTGTGTCCCCAGCTGTGTGCCCGCTGTGTCCCGCTGTGTACCCCGCACTGTCCAGCTGTGTCACCGCTGTGTCCCGCTGTGGCCCATCTCTGTCTCAGCTGTACCCCGCTGTGTCCCCCGCTGTGTTCCGCTGTGTCCCGCTGTGTCCCCCGCTTTGACCTGCTGTGTCTCCGCAGTGTCCCTGCTGTGTCCCGCTGTGTCACACTGTGTCCCGTGGTGTCCCACTTTGTCCCCCGCTGAGTCCCCGTTGTGTCACCGCTGTGTCCCGCTGTGTCCTCGCTGTGTCCCCTGCTTTCTCCCTCTCTGTCCCCCGCTGTGACTCACGTTTTGTCCCTGCTGTGTCCCACTGTGTCCCGCTGTGTCTGGCTGTGCCCCCACTGTGTCCCGTTGTGTCCAAAGCTGTGTACCACGCCGTGTAACGCTGTGTCCCCGCTGTATCAACGCTGTGTCCCGCTGTGTCCTCGCTGTGTTCCCCACTGTGTCCCGCTGTGTCCCCCGCTGTGTCCCCCGCTGTGTCCTCGCTGTGTCCCCTGCTGTGTCCCGCTGTGTCCTCACTGGGTCCCCAACTGTGTCCCGCTGTGTCCCCTGCTGTGTCCCGCTCTGTCCGGCTGTGTCCCGCTCTGTCCCCGCTGTGTCCCGCTGTGTCCCCGCTGTGTGCCTGCTGTGTCCCGCTGTGTCTGCCGCTTTGTCCCGCTGTGTCCCACTGTGTCCCCGCTGTGTCCCGTTGTGTCCCGCTGTGTCCCCGCTGTGTGCCCGCTGTGTCCCTCTGTGTACCCCTCTGTGTCCTGCTGTGTCTCGCTGTGTCACACTGTGTTCCGTGTTGTCCCGCTTTGTCCCCCGCTGTGACCTCGCTTTGTTTCCCGATGTGTCCCGCTGTGTACCACTCTGTGACCCCGCTGTGTCCCGCTCTGTACCCGCTGTGGCCCGCTATGTTCCTGCAGTGTCCCCGCTGTGTCCCGCTGTGTCCTCGCTGTGTCCACCGCTGTGTCCCGTTGTGTCCTCAGCTGTGTACCCCGCTGTGTCCAGCTGTATCCCCTCTGTATCGACGCTGTGTCCTCGATGTGTTCCTCGTTGTGTCACACGCTGTATCCCCTGCTGTGTCCCTCGCTGTGTCCCTGCTGT
>NW_012295435.1:0-5180 GCF_000151885.1 Dipodomys ordii
CAATGTGACACATCAGGACACAGCGGGGACTTTTGTGTTGTGAAACAGCGGGACAAAGCAGGGGACATAGTGGGACACAGCGGGGGACAGAGCAGGTGACAGCGGGGGACAGAGAAAGGACAGAGCGGGACACAGCGGTGACACCGCTGGACACAGTGGGGTACACAGCAGGACACAGCGGGCACACAGCGGGGACACAGCGGGACACATCGGGACACAGTGGGGACAGAGCGGGACACAGAGGGACACAGAGGGGTACACAGCGGGACACACGGGGGACACAGTGAGGACACAGCGGGACACAGCAGGGACAAAGCGGGGGTCACAGCGGGACACAGCGGGACACAGCGGGGGACATAGTGGGACACAGCGGGGGACACAGCGACGACAAAGCGGGACAAGGCAGGGAAACAGCAGGACTCAGCAGGGTCAAAGCGGGACACAGCGGGACACAGCGGGACACAGCAGGGGACACAGCGGGACACAGCGTGGGACACAGCGGGTCACAGCGGGGAATACAGAGGGACACAGTGGGGAACACAGAGGGACACAGGGGGACACAGCGGGTACAGCGGGGACACAGAAGGGGACAGCGGGGACCCACCAGGGGACAACGTGGACACAGCAGGACACAGCGGGGGACACAGCGGGACACAGGGGGAACACAGGGGGGACAAAGCGGGACACAGCGGGGGACACAGTGGAATACAGCGGGACACAGCAGAGACACAGCCGGGACACAGCGGGTGACACAGTGGGACAGAGCAGGGCATACAGCAGGGGCCACAGAGGGACACAGCGGGACACAGCGGGGGACACAGCGAGGACACAGCGGGACACAGCAGGGGACACAGCGAGGACACATTGGGACACAGCGGGTACACAGGGGGACTCAGCGGGGAACACAGCAGGACACAGCGGGACACAGTGGGACACAGCGGGGCACAACAGGGACACAGCGTGTGACACAGCAGGGGACACAGCGGGACACAGCGGGGGACACAGCAGGACACAGCAGGGGACACAGGGAGGACACAGCGGGACACAGAGAGGGACACAGCGGGGGACACAGTGGGACACAGCAGGGTACACAGAGAGGACACAGCGGGACCCAGCGGGACCCAGCATCGATACAGCGGGGACACAGCAGGACACAGCGGGGTACACAGCTGGGGACACAACGGGACACAGTGGGGGACATTGCGGGACACATCGGGACACAGCGGGACACAGCGGAGCACAATGGGGAAAAAGTGGGAGACACAGCAGGGAACAGAGCAGGACACAGCAGGGGACAAAGCGAGGGCACAGCGGGACACAGCGGTGACACAGCGGGACTCAGCAGGATCACAGCGGGACACAGCAGGACACAGCGGGAAACAGCGGAGACACAGCAGGGGACAGAGCGGGACACAGCGGGGGACACAGGGGGGACAAAGCGGGACACAGCGGAATACAGCGGGAAACAGCGGGGACACAGTAGGGACACAGCAGGGACACAGTGGGACAGAGCAGGGGATACAGCAGGGGCCACAGACGGACACAGCGGGACACAGCGGGACACAGCGGGGGACACAGCGAGGACACATTGGGACACAGCGAGTACACAGCGGGACTCAGCGGGGGACACAGCAGGACACAGCGGGACACAGCGGTACACAGCGGGACACAGAGGGGCACAGTGGGGACAAAGTGGGCGACACAGCGGGGAACAGAGCAGGACACAGCAGGGGACACAGTGAGGACACAGCGGGACACAGCGGGGACACAGTGGGGACACAGTGGGGGACACTAAGGGGCACAAACAGGACAACACGGAACACAGCGGGACACAGTGGGATACAGCGGGGACACTGCGTGGATACAGCGCGACACAGCGAGGGACACAGCAGGACACAGCGGGACACAGAGGGGGACAAGGCGGGACACAGCGGGGGACAGAGCGGGGGACACAGTGAGACACAACGGGTACAAAGCGAGACACAGCAGTTTACACAGCGGGCACACAGCCGGGACACAGCCGGGACACAGCGGAACACAGTGGGGAAAGAGCGGGACAAAGCGTGACACAGCGGGACACAGCGGGGTACACAGCGGGACTCATGGGGGACACAGCGGGGCACACAGTGGGACACACGGTGGACACAGCGAGGACACAGCGGGACACAGTGAGGACACAGCGGGACACAGCGGGGGAAACAGCGGGACACAATGTGGACACAGCAGTTGACACAGCGGGACACAGCGGGGGACAGAGGGGGACACAGTGGGGGACACAGGGAAGACACATTGGGACACAGCGGGGACACAGCGGGACTCAGCGGGGGACACTGCAGTACACAGCGGGACACAGCGGGACACAGAGGGGGACACAGTGGGACAGAGCGGGGGACACAGCAGGGGACACAGAGGGACTCAGCTGGACACAGCGGGGGACACAGGGGGACACAGCGGGACACAGGGGGGGATACAGCGAGGAAACATTGGGACACAGCGGGGACACAGCGGGACTCAGAGGGGGACACAGCAGTACACAGCGGGACACAGCAGTGACACAGCTAGACACAGCGGGGTACACAGCGGGACACACTGGGCACACAGCGGGGACACAGCGGAGAAAGATCGGGACACAGCACGACACAGCGGGTCACAGCGGGGTACACAGCGGGACACACGGGGAACACAGTGTGGACACAGCGGGACACAGCAGGGGACACAGGGGGGACACAGCGGGACACAGCAGGACACAGAGGGGGACACAGTGGGACAGAGCAGAGGACACAGCAGGAAACACAGCGGGACACAGCGGGACACAGCGGGGGAAACAGGGGGGACACAGCGGGACACAGCAGGACACAGAGGGGGACACAGTGGGACAGAGCAGAGGACACAGCAGGAAACACAGCGGGACACAGCGGGACACAGCGGGGGAAACAGGGGGGACACAGCGGGACACAGCAGGGGACACAGCGCGGCACATTGGGACACAGCGGGGACACAGTGGTACTCAGCGGGGGACACAGCATTACACAGCGGGACACAGCGGCACACAGCGGGTGACACAGAGGGTTAAACAGCGGGACACAGCGGGGAACACTGTGAGGACACAGCGGGACCAAGCGGGACACAGCGTCGATACAGCGGGGACACAGCGGGACACAGCGGGGTACACAGCTGGGGACCCAGCGGGACACAACGGGACACAGCAGGACCCAGCGGGGAAACAGCGGGGACACAGTGGGACACAGCAAGGACACAGCGGGACACAGCGGGACACTGCGGGGCACAGCGGGGGACACAGCGGGACACAGCGGGGGACACTGGGAGGACACAGCGGAACACAGCATGGGACAAAGTGAGGACACAGCAGGAGACAGCGAGACACAGCAGGACACAGCGTGAAACAGCGGTGAACCTGCAGGGACACAGCGGGACACAGCGGGACACAGCGGGGGACACAGCAGGACACAGCGGGGACAAAGCGGGACACAGTGGGGGACACAGCAGGGACAAAGAGTGACACAGTGGGGGACACAGCGAGGACACAGCGGGACACAGCGGTGACACAGCGGGACTCAGCTGGGGACACTGCGGGACACATCGGGACACAGCGGGGACACAGCAAGGACACAGCGGGGGACACAGCAAGACACAGGCGGACACAGCCGGGGACACAGAGGGACACAGCGAGAGACACAGCGGGGGACACAGCGGGACACAGCGGAAAAAAAAGAGAGGAAACAGCGGGACCCAGCGGGACACAGCGTCGATAGAGCGGGGACACAGAGGGACACAGCGGTGACACAGGGGGACTCAGCGGGGGATACTGCGGGACACAGCGGGGGACACAGCGGGACACAGTGGGGAACACAGAGAGGACACAGCAGGACCCAGCGGGACAAAGTGTCGATACAGCGGGAGCACAGCGGGACACAGCGGGGTACACAGCTGATGACACAAAGCGACACAGTGGGAGACACAGAGGGACACAGCGGGACACAGCGGGGCACAGCAGGGACAAAACGGGTGACACATTGGGGAACAGAGCAGGACACAGCAGGGGACACAGAGAGGACACAGTGGGGACACAGCGAGACTCAGCCGGGGACACAGCGGGGGAAAAAGCGGGACACCACGGGACACAGTGGGACACAGCGGGACACAGCGGGGTCACTGCGGGGACACAGCGGGACACAGTGGGGGACAAAGCGGGACAAAAGCGGGACACAGCCGGACACAGCGGGACACAGCGGGACACAGCCGGACACGGCGGGGGACACAGCGGGACACAGCGAGGACACAGTGGGACACAGCGGGACACAGCGGGGGACACAGCAAGGACACAGCAGAACACAGCGTGGGAAACAGCAAGGACACAGCGGGACACAGCGAGACACAGCGGGATACAGTGGGGACACAGCAGTAGACACAGCGAGACACAGCGGGGGACACAGCGGGACACAGCGGGGAACACAGCGAGGACACAGCGGGGACACAGCGGGGACACTGCGGGAACATAGTGGGACACAGCGGGGCACACAGCGGGACACAGCGGGACACAGCGGGACACAGCGGGACACAGCGGGGGACACAGCAGGACACAGCGGGGACAAAGCGGGACACAGTGGGGGACACAGCAGGGACAAAGCGTGACACAGTGGTGGACACAGCGAGGACACAGCGTGACACAGCGGTGACACAACGGGACTCAGCTGGGGACACTGCGGGACACATCGGGACACAGCGGGGACACAGCAAGGACACAGCGGGGGACACAGCAAGACACAGCCGGACACAGCCGGGGACACAGAGGGACACAGCGAGAGACACAGCGGGGGACACAGCGGGACACAGCGGAGAACAAAGAGAGGAAACAGCGGGACCCAGCGGGACACAGCGTCGATAGAGCGGGGACACAGAGGGACACAGCGGTGACACAAGGGGGCTCAGCGGGGGATACTGCGGGACACAGCGGGGGACACAGCGGGACACAGTGGGGAACACAGAGAGGACACAGCAGGACCCAGTGGGACAAAGTGTCGATACAGCGGGAGCCCAGCGGGACACAGCGGGGTACACAGCTGATGACACAAAGCGACACAGTGGGAGACACAGCGGGGCACAGCAGGGACAAAATGGGAGACACAGTGGGGAACAGAGCAGGACACAGCGGGGACACA
>NW_012295436.1:0-5180 GCF_000151885.1 Dipodomys ordii
CCGCTGTGTCCCGCTGTGTCCCTGCTGTGTCCCGCTGTGTCTGCTGTGTCCCGCTGTGTCCCACTATGAACCGCTGTGTCCTCGCTCTGTCCCCGGCTGTGTCCTGCTGTGTCCTGCTGTGTCCTCCTGCGGCCCTCTGTGTCACCCACTGTGTCCCCCGCTGTGTTCCGCTGTTTCCCGCTGTGTCCCGCTGTTTCCACCGCTGTGTCAGTTTGTGTCCCGCTATGTCCTCACTGTGTCGCCGGCTGTGTCCCCGCTGTGCCCCGCCAAGTCCCGCTGTGTCCTCGCTCTGCCCCCGCTGTGTCCGGCTGTGTCCTGCTGTGTCCCGCTGTGTCCCCCGCAGTGACCTGCTGTGTCCCGCTGTGTCCTGCTGTGTCCCGCTGTGTCTCCGCCGTGGCCCGCTGTGTATCCCGCTGTGTCCCCGCTGTGTCCCGCTGTGTCTCCCACTCTGTCCCCCGAAGTGTCCCGCTGTGTCCCTTGCTGTGTCCCGCTGTGTCCCACTGTGTCCCCGCTGTGTCCCGCTCTTCTCCCGCTGTGTCCTCTCATGTCCCCCTCTGTGTCCCTCTCTGTCCCCCTCTGTGTCCCCCGCTGTGTCCCGTTGTGTCCCCATTGTCCCCCGGTGTGTTCCCGCTTTCCCCCGCTGAGTTCCCCGCTGTGTCCCACTGTGTCCCGCTGTGTCCCTGCTGTTTCCCACTGTGTCGCCTGCTGTGTCCCCGCTATGTGCCTCTGTGTCCCGCTGTGTCCCGCGATATTGGCCGCTGTGTTGGGCTGTGTCCTCGTATTGTCCCATCTCTGTCCCGCTGTGTACCCTGCTGTGTCCAGCTGTGTCCCCGCTGTGTCCCGTTGTGTCCCCCGCTGTGTCCCCCACTGTGTCCCACTGTGTCCCCAGCTGTGTCCTCGCTGTTTCAAGCTGTGTCCCACTGTGTACTCACTGTGTCCCGTGCTGTGTCCTGCTGTGTCCCCCGCTGTGTCCCCCTGTGTCCTGCTGTGTCCCACTGTGTCCTCGCTGTGTCCCCACTGTGTCCCGCTGTGTACCCCACTGTATCCAACTTTGTCCCCAATGTGTACGCCGCTGTGTCCTGCTGTGTCCCCCGCTGTGTCCCCGCTGTGTCAGGCTGTATCCGGCTGTGTCCTCACTGTGTCCCGCGCTTTGTCCCGCTGTGTCCCGCTGTGTCCCGCTGTGTCTTCACTGTGTTTCCTGCTGTGTCCTGGCTGTGTCCCGCTGTTTCCCGGTGTGTCCCCCGCAATGTCCCGCTTTGTCCCCCGCTGTGTCCCACTGTGTCCCCCGCTGTGTCCCCGCTGTGGCAGGCTGTGTCCTCTGCTGTATCCCCGCTGTGTCCCGTGGTGTCCCGCTTTCTCTCCCGCTGTGTCACCCGCTGAATCCCCGCTGTGTCCCGCTGTGTCCCCCGCTGTGTCCCCCGCTGTATCCCACTATTTCCCCCGCTGTGTCCCTCTGTGTCCCTCTGTGTCCCGCTGTGTCGCCTGCTTTGTCCCCAATATGTCCATGCTGTGTCCCTCTGTTTCCCATTGTGTCCTCGCTGTGTCCCCACTGTGTCCCAGGTGTGTCCCCTGCTGTGTCCCTGCTGTGTCCCCGCTGTGTCAGGCTGTGTCCCGCTGTGTCCTCGCTGTGTCCCCTGCTGTGTCCCGCTGTGTCCTCCGCTGTGTCCCGTGCTGGGTAAAGCTGTGTCCCCGGCTGTGTCCCGCTGTTTCCCGCCGTGTCCCGCTGTGTCCTCGTTGTGTCCCCGCTGTGTCCCGCTGTGTAATCCACTGTGTCCAGCTGTGTCTCCGCTGTGTCCCGCTGTGTCCGGCTGTGTCCTCGCTGTGTCCCCGCTGTGTCCCGCTGTGTCCCAAGGTGTCCCCTGCTGTGTCCCCCGCTTTGTCCCTCTGTGTCCCGCTGTATCCCTCTGTGTCCCGTTGTGTCCTCGCTGTTTCCCCACTGTGTCCCAGCTGTGTCCGCGCAGTGTCCCCGCTGTGTCAGGCTGTGTCCCGCTGTTTCCTCGCTGGGTCCCCCGCTGTATCCCACTGTGTCCTCCGCTGTGTCCTGTGCTGTGTCAAGCTGTGTCCCCTGCTGTGTCCTGCTGTGTCCCTCTGTGTCCCGATGTGTCCAGCTGTGTTCTCGCTGTGTCTCCAGCAGTGTCACGCTGTGTCCTTGCTGTGTCCCGCTGTGTCCGCTCTTGTCCCCCTCTGTGTCCATCTGTGTCCCCCGCTGTGTCCCCCGCTGTGTCCCGTTGTGTGCCCATTGTCCTCCGGTATGTCTCCACTTTCCCCCGCTGTGTTCCCCGCTGTGTCCCGCTGTGTCCCGCTGTGTCCAGCTGTGTCACGTGGTGTCCCGCTTTGTCTCCCGCTGTGTCACCCGCTGAGTGCCCTCTGTGTCCCGTTGTGTCCCCGCTGGGTCCCCCGATGTGTCCCGCTGTGACCCTGGTTCTTTCCCCCGCTGTGTTCCGCAATGTGTCCCGCTGTGTCCCGCTGTGTCCCCGCTGTGTCCCGCTGTGTCCCCCGCTGTGTCCCTCTGTGTCCCGCTGTGTCCCTGCTGTGACCCTCTCTGTCCCCGCTGTATTGACGCTGTGTCCCGGTGTGTCCCGCTGTGTCCGCGCTGTGTTTCCGGCTGTGTCCCGCTGTGTACCCCTCTGTGTCCCCTGCTGTGTCCCGCTGTGTCCCCTCTCTGTCCACTGCTGTCCCCCGCTGTGTCCCCCGCTCTGTCTCACTGTTTCACCCGCTTTGTCCCACTGTGCCCCTGCAGTGTCCCCGCTGTGTCCCACTCTGTCACACTGTGTCCCGTGTTGTCCCGTTTTGTCCCCCGCTGTGACCTCACAGTGTTTCCTGCTGTGTCCCACTGTGTCCTCGCTGTGTTCCCCGCTGTGTCCCGCTGTGTCCCCCGTTGTGTCCACCGCTGTGTCCCGCTGTGTCCTCGCTGGGTCCCACGCTGGGTCCCGCTGTGTCCCCCGCTGTGTCCCGCTGTGTCCGACTCTGTCCCCGCTGTGTCCCGCTGTGTCCCCGCTGTGTGCCCGCTGTGTCCCGCTGTGTACCCCGCTGTGTCCAGTTGTGTCCTTTTGTGTCACGCTGTTTCCCCGCTGTGTCCCTGCTGTGTCCCTCTGTGTACCACGCTGTGTCCAGCTTTGTCCCCGCTGTGTCTCGCTGTGTCCCACGCTCTGTCCCACACTGTGTCCCGACGTGTCCCCCGCTGTGTCCTGCAGTGTCCCCCGCGGTGTCCCACTGTGTCCCCCGCTGAGTCCCCGCTGTGTCACCGCTGTGTCCCGCTGTTTCCTCGCTGTGTCCCCTGCTGTTTCCCTCTCTGTCCCTCGCTGTGTCTCACGCTTTGTCCTCGCTGTGTCCCACTGTGTCACGCTGTGTCCCGCTGTGCCCCCACTGTGTCCCGTTGTGTCCACAGTGTGTACCACGCTGTGTAACGCTGCCTCCCCGCTGTATCGACGCTGTGTCCCGTTGTGTCCTCGCTGTGTTCCCCACTGTGTCTCGCTGTGTCCCCTGCTGTGTCCCCCGCTGTGTCCTCGCTGTGTCCCCCGTTGTGTCCCGCTGTGTCCTCACTGGGTAGCCCACTGTGTCCCGCTGTGTCCACCGCTGTCCCCCGCTGTGGCCCGCTGTGGCCCGCTGTGGCCCCCGCTTTATCTTGCTGTGTCCCGCAGTGTCCCCGCTGTGTCCCGCTGTGTAACACTGTGTCCCGTGGTGTCCCACTTTGTCCCACACTGTGTCCCCAGCTGCGTCCCCTCTGTGTCGCCGCTGTGTCCCCTGTCTGTCCTCTGCTGTCCCCCGCTGTGTCCCCCGCTGTGTCCCCTGCTGTGACCCGCTGTGTCCCGCTGTGTCCCTCGCTGTGTCCCCACTGTGTGCCCCCTGTGTCCCACTGTGTACCCCGCTGTGTCCCGCTGTGTTCCCGCTGTGTCCCGCTGTGACCCGCTGTGTTCCCAGCTGTGTCCCGCTGTGTACCACTCTGTTTTCCCCTCTGTGTCCCGCTGTGTTCCCCGCTGTGTCCCGCTGTGTCCCGCTGTGTCCCGCTGTGTCCCCCGCTGTGTCCCTGCTGTGTCCCCGCTGTGTCCTGCTGTATACTGCTCTGTCCCCCGCTGAGTCCCGCTGTGTCCCCGCTGTGTTCTGCTGTGTTCCCCATGTGTCCCCCGCTGTGTCCCACCGTGTCCCACTGTGTCCCCCCCTGTTTCCCCCGCTGTGTCCGGCTGTGTCCCCTGCTGTGTGCCGCTGTGTCCCGCTATGTCCCCCGCTTTGTCCTGCTGTGTCCCTGCAGTGTCCCCGCTGTGTCCCGCTGTGTCACACTGTGTCTCGTGGTATCCCACTTTGTCCCCCGCTCTTTCCCCCGCTGTGTCCTCCGCTGAGTCCCCTCTGTATCGACGCTGTGTCCCGCTGTGTCCTGCTGTGTCCTCGCTGTGTTTCCCGCTGTGTCCAGCTGTGTCCCCTGCTGTGTCCCCCGCTGTGTCCTCGCTTTGTCCCCCGCTGTGTCCCGCTGTGTCCTCGCTGGGTCCCCCGCTGTGTCCCGCTGTGTCTCCCCCTGTGTCCCGCTGTGTCCGACTGTGTCCCGCTCTGTCCCCGCTGTGTCCCGCTGTGTCCCGCTGTGTCCCCGCTGTGTGCCCGCTTTGTACCGCTGTGTACCCTGCTGTGTCCAGCTGTGTCACCGAGGTGTCCCGCTGTGGCCCTACACTGTCTCCGCTCTGTCCCCCGCTTTGTTCCGTTGTGTCCCGCTGTGTCCCCCGCTTTGTCCTACTGTGTCCCCACAGTGTCCCGCTGTGTCCCGCTGTGTCTCACTGTGTCCCGTGGTGTCCCTCTTTGTACCCCGCTGTGTCCCCCACTGAGTCCCCTCTGTGTGGCCGCTGTGTCCTGCTGTGTGCTCGCTGTGTCCCCCGCTGTCTCCCGCTTTGTCCCCCGCTGAGTTCCGCTGTGTCCCGCTGCGTCCTCGCTGTGTCCCCCGCTGTGTCCCGCTGTGTCCCCGCTATGTCCCCAGCTGTGTTCCGCTGTGTCCAGCTCTGTACCCCGCTGTGTCTCGCTATGTTCCCGCAGTGTCCTGCTGTGTCCCACTGTGTCCCGCTGTGTCCTCGCTGTGTCCCCCGCTGTGTCCTGTTGTGTCCCCAGCTGTGTACCTCGCTGTGTCCCGCTGTGTCCCCGCTGTATCGAGGCTGGGTCCGCGCTGTGTCCTCCCTGCGTCCCCTGCTGTGTCCCGCTGT
>NW_012295437.1:0-5179 GCF_000151885.1 Dipodomys ordii
TCGCCTTCTCCTTCTCCTTCTTCTGCTTCTCCTGCTTCTCCTTCTGCATCTTCTTCTGCTTCTGCTTCTCCCTCTGCTGCTTCTTGTGCTTCTGCTTCTCCTTCTTCTGCTTCTCCCTCTGATTCTGCTTCTTATGCTTATTCTTTTTCTTCTGCTTTTGCTTCTCCTGCTTCTGCTTCTCCTGCTTCTACTGCTTCTCCTTCTCCTTCTCCTTTTTCTTCTTCTTCTTTTCTTCTTCTTCTTCTTCTTCTTCTTCTTCTTCTTCTTCTTCTTCTTCTTCTTCTTCTTCTTCTTCTTCTTCTTCTTCTTCTTCTTCTTCTTCTTCTTCTCTTTCTGCTGCTTCTGCTTTTCCTGCTTCTCCTGCTTCTACTTCTTCTGCTTTTCCTGCTTCTCTTTCTGCTTCTCCTTCTGCTTCTGCTCCTCCCTCTGCTTCTGCTCCTTCTATTTCTTCTGTTTCTTCTAATTCTGCTTCTCACGCTCTGCTTCTTCTGCTTCTCCTGCTTCTCGTTCTGCTTCTCTTCTTCGGCTTCTCTTTCTACTTCTCCTTCTGCTTCTTCTGCTTCTTCTCCTTCTTCTTCTTCTTCTCCTTCTGCTTCTTCTGCTTCTCCTGCTACTCCTTCTGCATCTCCTTCTGCTTGTGCTTTTCCTTCTGCTTCTTCTTCTGCTTCTGCTTCTCCTTATTCTGCTTCTCCGTCTGTTTCTGCTTCTTCTGTTTTTCCTGCTTCTCCTTCTGCTTCTCATTCTTCTTCTCCTTCTGTTTCTCCTTCTCGTTATTCTGCTATTCCTGCTGCTTCTCTATCTGCTTCTGCATCTTCAGCTTCTTCTGCTACTGCTTCTGTTTCTGCTTCTTCTGTTTCTTCTGCTTCTCTTTCTGCTTCTCCTTCTGCTTTTGCTTCTCGTTCTGTTTCTGCTTCTCCTTCTGGTTCTCCTTCTTCTCCAGATTCTGCTTCTTCTGCTTCTCCTGCTTCTCCTTCTGCTTTAGGTTCTGCTTTTGCTTCTTCGGCTTCTTCTGCTTCTTTTTCTGCTTCTCCTTCTGTTTCTGCTTCTCTTTCTGCTTCTGCTTCTTCTCCTTCTTCTATTTCTTCTGATTCTGCTTCTCCTGCTTCTGCTTCTCCTGCTTCTCCTTCTGTTTCTCTTTATGCTTCTCCTTCTGCTTCTCCTTCTTCTGCTTCTACTACTGCTTCTGCTTCTCCTTCTGTTTCTGCATCTTCTGCTTCTTCTGCTACTGCCTCTGCTTCTTCTGTTTCTTCTGCTTCTCCTTCTGCTTTTGCTTCTCTTTCTGCTTCTGCTTCTCCTTCTGCTTCTCCAGATTCTGCTTCTTCTGCTTCTCCTCTATCTCCTTATGCTTCAGGTTCTGCTTCTGCTTCTTCGGCTTCTTCTGCTTCTGCTTCTCCTGCTGCTGCTTCTTCTGCTGCTCCTGCTTCTATTTCTGCTTTTCCTTCTGTTTCTGCTTCTCCTTCTGCTTCTGCTTCTTCTCCTTCTTATGTTTCTTCTGCTTCTGCTTCTCCTGCTTCTGCTTCTCCTGCTTCTCGTTGTGCTTCTCTTTCTGCTTCTCTTTCTGCTTCTCCTTCTCCTTCTTCTGCTTCTCCTTTTGCTTCTGCTTCTGCTTCAATTTCTCCTTCTGCTTCTCGTTCTGCTTCTGCGTCTTCTGTTTCTTCTGCTTCTCCTGCTTCTGCTTCTCCTGCTTCTCCTACTTCTCGTGCTGCTTCTCCTTCTGCGTCTCTTTCTGCTTCTGCTTATCCTTTTGCTTCTCCTACTCCTAATCCTTCTCTTTCGCCTTCTCCTTCTCCTTCTGCTTCTCCTGCTTCTTATGCTTATTCTTTTTCTTCTGCTTCTGCTTCTCCCGCTTCTGCTTCTCCTCCTTCTGCTTCTTCTGCTTCTACTGCTTCTCCTTCTCCTTCTCCTTCTC
Source organism: Dipodomys ordii (assembly GCF_000151885.1). Taxonomy (NCBI): domain Eukaryota; kingdom Metazoa; phylum Chordata; class Mammalia; order Rodentia; family Heteromyidae; genus Dipodomys; species Dipodomys ordii. The sequence goes on from NW_012295437.1 coordinate 1,910, forward strand.
CTTCTTCTTCTTCTCCTTCTCCTTCTTCTTCTTCTTCTTCTTCTTCTTCTTCTTCTTCTTCTTCTTCTTCTTCTCCTCTTTCATGCTGCTTCTGCTTTTCCTGCTTCTTCTTCTTCTACTGCTTCTCTTTCTGCTTCTCATTCTGCTTCTGCTCCTTCTTCTGCTTCTCCTATTGCTTCTGCGGCAATTCCTTCTCCTTCTCCTACTTCTCCTTCTCCTTCTGCTTCTTCTGCTTCTTCTGCTTCTCCTTCTGCATCATCTTCTGCTTCTGCTTCTCCTTCTGCATCTCCTTCTGCTTCTTCTGCTTCTCCTTCTGCTTCTCCTTCTGTTTCTCCTTCTCGTTCTTCTGCTTTTACTTTTGCTTCTCCTTCTGCTTCTGCTGCAACTGCTACTGCTTCTGCTTCTTCTGTTTCTTCCGCTTCTCCTTCTCCTTTTGATTCTCTTTCTGCTTCTGCTTCTCCTTCAGCTTCTCATTCTGTTTCTCCAGATTCTGCTTCTTCTGCTTCTCCTGCTTCTCCTTCTGCTTCAGGTTCTGCTTCTGCTTCTTCGGATTCTTATGCTTCTGCTTCTCCTGCTTCTGCTTCTTCTGCTTCCCCTCCTTCTCTTTCTGCTTCTCCTTCTGTTTCTGCTTCTCCTTCTGCTTCTGCTTCTGCTTCTTGTCCTTCTGCTGTTTCTTCTGCTTCTGCTTCTCCTGCTTCTGCTTCTTCTTCTTTTCCTGCTTCTCTTTCTGCTTCTCCTTCTGCTTCTGCTCCTCCTTCTGCTTCTGCTCCTTCTATTTCTTCTGTTTCTTCTTCTTCTGCTTCTCCCGCTCTGCTTCTTCTGCTTCTCCTGCTTCTCTTTCTGCTTCTCTTCGTCGGCTTCTCTTTCTACTTCTCCTTCTGCTTCTTCTGATTCTGCTTCTTCTCCTTCTGCTTCTTCTGCTTCTCCTGCTACTCCTTCTGCATCTCCTTCTGCTTGTGCTTTTCCTTCTGCTTCTTCTTCTGCTTCTGCTTCTCCTTCTTCGTCTGTTTCTGCTTCTTCTGTTTTTCCTGCTTCTCCTTCTGCTTCTCATTCTTCTTCTCCTTCTGTTTGTCCTTGTCGTTATTCTGCTATTCCTTCTGCTTCTCTATCTGCTTCTGCATCTTCTGCTTCTTCTGCTACTGCTTCTGCTTCTTCTGCTTCTCTTTCTGCTTCTCCTTCTGCTTTTGCTTCTCTTTCTGCTTCTGCTTCTCCTTCTTCTCCAGATTCTGCTTCTTCTGCTTCTCCTTCTTCTTCTTCTGCTTCAGGTTCTGCTTCTGCTTCTTCTGCTTCAGGTTCTGTTCTGTTTCTCCTTCTGTTTCTGCTTCTCTTTCTGCTTCTGCTTCTTATCCTTCTTCTAATTCTTTTGATTCTGCTTCTCCTGCTTCTGCTTCTCCTGCTTCTCCTTCTGTTTCTCCTTATGCTTCTCCTTCTGCTTCTCCTTCTTCTGCTTCTACTTCTGCTTCTGCTTCTCCTTCTGAATCTTCTTCTGTTTCAATTTCTCCTTCTTCTGCTTTTCATTCTGCTTCTGCTTCTCCTGCTTCTGCTTCTTCTGCTTCTCCTGCTTCTCCTTCTGCTTCTCTTTCTGCTTCTGCTTATCCTTCTGTTCTCCTACTCCTAATCCTTCTCTTTCTCCTTCTCCTTCTTCTTCTTCTGCTTCCCTGCTGCTGCTTCTTCTGCTTCTTCTGCTTTTTCTGTTTCTTCTGTTTCTGCTTCTCCTGCTTCTTCTTCTTCTGCTTCTCCTTCTTCTCCTTGTGCTTCTCCGTCTCATTCTCCTTCTCCTTCAATTCCTCCTTCTTGTGCTTCTCTTTCTGCTTCTGCTTCTCCTGCTTCTGATTCTGTTTCTCCTTCTGCTTCTCCTTCTGCTTCTCTTTCTGCTTCTTATTCTCCTTCTGCTCCTCCTACTCCTAATCCTTCTCTTTCTCCCTCTTCTTCTGCTTCTCGTTCTGCTTCTGCTTCTTCTGCGTGTTCGGTTTCTTCTGCTTCTGCTTTTCCAGCTTCTGCTGCTTCTGCTTCTCCTTCTGCTTCAGGTTCTCCTTCTGATTCTTCGGCTTCTTCTATTTCTTCTGCTTCTGCTTCTCCTGCTACTGCTTCTTCTGCTTCTCTTTCTGCTTCTCCTTCTGCTTCTGCTTCTCCTTCTGCTCCTTCTCTTTCTTCTGTTTCTTCTTCTGCTGCTGCTTCTCCCGCTTCTGCTTCTTCTGCTTCTCCTGCTTGTCCTTCTCCTTCTGCTTCTCCTTCTTCTTCTTCTGCTTCTCTTTCTGCTTCTGCTTCTTCTGATTTCCAACTTCTCCTTCTACTTCTCCTTCTGTTTCTGCTTCACTTTCTCCTTCTGCATCTCCTTCTGCTTCACCTTCTGCTGCTCCTTCTCCTTCTTCTGTTTCTCCCTCTGCTTCTGCTTCTTATGCTTCTTCTTTTTCTTCTGGTTCTGCTTCTCCTGCTTCTGCTTCTTATGCTTCTACTGCTTCTTCTTCTTCTGCTTCTTCTGCTTCTACTTCTCTTCCTGCTTCTGCTTCTCCTGCTTGTTTTTCTGCTTCTTCTGCTGTTTTTTCTACTTCCCCTTCTGCTTCTCTTTTGGCTTCTCCTTCTGCTTCTTCTGTTTCTGCTGCCTGAATTTCTGGTTCTACTTCTTCTGCTGCTTCTCCTTCTGCTTCTGCTTCTCCTTCTGCTTCTGTTTCTGCTTCTTCTCTTTCGGCTTCTCCTGCTTCTGCTTCTTGTCCTCCTCCTGCTTCTCTTTCTGCTTCTCATTCTGCTTCTGCTTCTCCTTCTGCTTCTGCTTCTCCTCCTTCTCCTTCTCCAACTTCTGTTTCTCCTCCAGCTTCTGCTTCTTCTGCTTTTCCTGCTTCTCCTTCTGCATCTCCTTCTGCTTGTGCTTGTCCTTATGCTTCTTCTTCTGCCTCTGCTTCTCCTTCTCCTTCTTTTGCTTCTGCTTCTTCTGCTTATACTGCTTCTACTTCTACTTCTGCTTCTTCAGCATCTCCTTCTGCATCTTCTTCTGCTTCTGATTCTCATTCTCCTCCTTCTGCTTCTCCTTCTGATTCTACTTCTGCTTATTCTTCTTCTGCTTTACCTGCTTCTCTTTCTTCTACTCCTTCTGCATCTCCTCAGAATCACATTCTCCTACATGATCATCTGCTTTTCCTTCTGCTCTGCTACAACTGATACTGATTCTACTTACATCTGGAATCTACTAGATACACCTTCTGATTCTGAATACCTATAAGGCTAACGGCATCATCCTTCTGGCTTCACAATCTGCATTCTCAAAAATCCTGA
>NW_012295438.1:0-1849 GCF_000151885.1 Dipodomys ordii
CTCAGGGACAGTGCCCAGGCCCTGAATTCAAGCCCCAGGACTGGCAAAAAGAAAAAAGAATATTCCTTCACTCTTATCTCTTGCTGTCCAGAGTATTCCACACTCCCGTATATAAAGAGTGACCTTGCCTGGAACTGAAAATATGTTCCTGAGTTTCCTCATATGGGAAAGTTGTGAGGAGAAAAGACAAAGTGAAAAATACACCAAGTTAAACTTTTGCTTAAATAACTGTATAAATAAAGCAGACTGGCAAAAAATAAAGCAGACTGACTAATAAAGTAATTTACTGAGTTAAAACTATCGTTGAAATCATAGTTGAGTGTCTGTTTCTATTGCATCTGTAATGTCTTTTACTCCTGTAACATTATGACTTAAATATATCATAAGCTTTCCAGCTCCTTCGTCTCTGTCAAATTTATTTTGGCGAAACCTTGGGAAAACCTCAATTTCTTTTCTTTTTTTTTGGTCAGTCGTGGGCCTGAACTCCGGGCCTGGGCGCTGTCCCTTAGCTCTTCAGCTCAAGGCTAGAGCTCTACCACTTGAGCCACAGTGCCACTTCCGGCTTTTTTCTTTTTGCTTATGTGGTGCTGAGGAATCAAACCCAGGGCCTCATGCATGCAAGGCAAGTGCTTTACCACTGAGCCACTTTCCCAGCCCCGGGAAAACCTCAATTTCTATTCAATCAAGTTCCCTGCTTACTCTACCCCTGCATTTAGCAGAAAAACACAATTAGGCTCTCTATTCTCACTCAAAATTCATGATGATTCAAATGAGTTATTAGGTCCCTGAATCTCATTACTTTTCCCAAATCTCTCATTCTCTCACTTCTCTTCTTTCTCTCTCTCTCTCTCTCTCTCTCTCTCTCTCTCTCTCACACACACACACACACATATTCATGAATTCAGTGATTTAAACATACCTTCAAGATTCAATCTATTTTTTTTTTTGACCAGTCCTGGGATTTGCATGTGCTTCTTTTGCTCAAGGCTAGCACTCTACCACTTGAGCCACAGCGCCACTTCCAGCTTTTTCTGAGGAATTAAACTCAGGGCTTCCCGCATACTAGGCAAGCACTCTACCACTAAGCCATATTTCAAAGCTCACAATCTATTGTATTTATTAGCCATACAACAATTCTAATTGTCCCATGTTTGGATTTGGATAATAGGAATTCTTCAAAAGTTCCAGGTGTACTTTTATTTTTTGCCAGTCCTGGGCTTGAACCCAGGGCCTGGGCACTGTCGCTGAGTTTCTTTTGCACTCTACCACTTGAGCCACAGTGCCACTATCGGATTTTTCTGTGTATGTGGTATTGAGGAATGGAACTCAAGGCTTCATGCATGCTAGGCAGGCACTCTACCACTAAGCCACATTCCCAGCTCACCTACCTAATCTTTATAGGAAACCTAATAACTATTCTTTTTTTTTTTTTGGTCCAGTCGTGGGGCCTGAACTCTGGGCCTGGGCACTGTCCCTCAGCGCTTCAGCTCAAGGCTAGCACTCTACCACTTGAGCCACAGCGCCACTTCCGGCTTTTTTCTTTTTGCTTATGTGGTGCTGAGGAATCGAACCCAGGGCCTCAGGCATGCAAGGCAAGCACTCTACCACTGAGCCACCTTCCCAGCCCTCTTTTTTTTTTTTTTGCCAGTCCTTGGTATTGAACTCAGGGTCCACGCACTTTCCCTGAGCTTCTTTTGCTCAAAGCTAGCTAGCCCTCTATCACTTTCACTTGAGCCACAGCGCCACTTCCGCCTTTTTCTGTTTCTGTGGTACTGAGGAATTGAATCCAGGATTCATCCATGCTAGGCAAGCACTCTACCACTAAGGCCACATTCCCAGCCCCCTAATA
>NW_012295439.1:0-5179 GCF_000151885.1 Dipodomys ordii
GCAGAAGGTGAAGCAGAAGGAGATGCAGAAGCAGAAAGAGAAGCATTAATCAGAAGGAGAAGTTGGAGAATCAGAAGAAGCAGAAGCAGAAAGAGAAGCAGAAGAGGGAGAAGGAGAAGCAGAAGCAGAAGGAAATTCAGGAGAAGCAGAAGAAGAAGAAGCGGGAGAAGCAGAAGAAGAAGAAGAAACAGAAGAAGGAGAAGGAGCAGAAGGAGAAGCAGAAGGAGAAGCAGAAATAGAAACAGAAGCAGAAGAAGCAGTAGCAGGAGAAGCAGAAGCAGAAGAAACAGAAGAAGCTGAAGAAGCAGAAGGAGAACCTGAAGAAGAAGGAGAAGCAGAAGCATCAGAAGCTGGAAAAGCAGAAGCAGAAGAAACAGAACAAGCAGAAGAAGCAGAAGCAGAACGAGAAGCAGAATAAGAAGAAGGAGAAAGAGAAGGATTAGGAGTAGGAAGAGCAGAAGCAGAATTAGTAGCAGAAACAGAAGGAGAAGCAGAAATAGAAGAGAAGAAGCCGAAGAAGCAAAAGCAGAACCTAAAGCAGAAGGAAAAGCAGGAGAAGCAGAAGAAGCAGAATCTGGAGTAGAAGAAGGAGAACCACAAGGAGAAGCAGAAGCAGATAGAGAAGCAAAAGCAGAAGGAGAAGCAGAAGGAGAAGCAGAAGAAACAGAAGAAGCAGAATCAGTAGCAGAAGAAGCTGAAGATGCAGAACCAGAAAGAGAAGCAGAAGGAATAGCATAAGAACGAGAAGGAGAAGCAGAAGGAGAAGCAGAAGGAGACGCAGGAAAAGCAGAAGAAACAGAAGCAGACGGAGAAGCAGAAGAAGGAGAAGGAGAAGCCGGAGCAGAAGAAGAAGCAGAAGGAACAGCACAAGCAGAAGGAGATGCAGAAGGAGAAGCAGGAAATGCAGAAGACGCAGAAGCAGAAGGAGAAGAAGAAGGAGAAGAATCAGAATCAGAAGAAGCAGAAGCAGAAATAGAAAGAGAAGCCGACGAAGAAACGAGAAGCAGGAGAAGCAGAAGAAGCACAAGCGGGAGACGCAGAAGTAGAAGAAACAGAAGAAGGAGAAGGAGCAGAAGGAGAAGCAGAAGGAGAAGCAGAAAGAGAAGCAGGAAAAGCAGAAGAAGCAGAAGCAGAAGAAGCAGAAGGAGAAGATACAGGAGAAGGACAAGAAGCAGAAAGAGAAGCAGTAGAAGCAGAAGAAGCAGGAAAAGCAGAAGCAGAAGAAAGAGAAGAAGAAGAAGACGAAGAAGAATAAGAAGAAGCAGCAACATAAGGAGATGCATAAGGAGAAGTATAAGGAGAAGCAGTAGAAGCAGAAGAAGCAGAAGCAGGAGAAGCAGAAGCAGAAGAAAAAGAATAAGCAAAAGAAGCAGAAGCAGAATCTGAAGCAGAAGGAGAAACAGAAGAAGCACAATCTGAAGCAGAAGCAGAAGAAACAGAAATAGTAGAATAAGCAGAAGCAGAAGCACCAGGACAAGCAGAAGAACAAGAAGGAGAAGGCGAAAGAGAAGGATTAGGAGTAGGAGAAGCAAAAGGATAAGCAGAACCAGAAAGAGACGCAGAAGGAGAAGCAGCACGAGAAGTAGGAGAAGCAGGAGAAGCAGAAGTAGGAGAAGCAGAAGAAACAGAAAACGCAGAAGCAGAATGAGAAGCAGAAGGAGAATGAGAAGCAGAAGGAGAAATTGAAGCAGAAGGAGAAGAAGAAGCAGAAGAAAGAGAAGGAGAAGTAGAAGCAGAAAGAGAAGCAGAAAGAGCAGCACAACGAGAAGCACAACGAGAAGCAGGAGAAGCAGAAGCAGGAGAAGCAGAAGCAGAAGAAACATAAGAAGGAGAAGAAGCAGAAGCAGAAGGAGAAGCAGAAACAGAAGGAAAAGCAGAAATAGAAGCAGGAGCAGCAGAAGAAGCAGCAGCAGGAGAAGCAGAAGAAGCTGAAGAAGCAGAAGCAGAACCTGAAGCATAAGGAGATACAGGAGAAGCAGAAGAAGCAGAATCTGGAGAAGCAGAAGGAGAAGCAGATGCAGAAAGAGAAGCCAAAGCAGAAGGAGAAGCAGAAGGGGAAGCATAAAGAGAAACAGAAGGAGAAGCAGGAGAAGCAGGAGAAGCAGAAGCAGGAGAAGCAGAATCAGAAGAAATAGAAGAAGGAGAAGTAGCAGAAGCAGAAAGAGAAGCAGAAACAGAAGGAGCAGCAGAAAAAGAAACAGAAGAAGCCGAAGAAGCAAAAGCAGAACCTAAAGCAGAAGGAGAAGTAGGAGAAGCCGGAGAAGCAGAATCTGGAGAAGAAGAAGGAGAACCAGAAGGAGAAGCAGAAGCAGAAAGAGAAGCAAAAGCAGAAGGAGAAGCAGAAGAAGCAGAAGAAGCAGAATAGGTAGCAGAAGAAGCTGAAGATGCAGAACCAGAAAGAGAAGCCGAAGGAATAGCAGAAGAACGAGAAGGAGAAATAGAAGGAGAAGCAGAAGGAGAAGCAGGAAAAGCAGAACAAACAGAAGCAGACGGAGAAGCAGAAGAAGGAGAAGGAGAAGCCAGAGCAGAAGAAGAAGCAGAAGGAAAAGCACAAGCAGAAGGAGATGCAGAAGGAGAAGCAGGAAATGTAGAAGACGCAGAAGCAGAAGGAGAAGAAGAAGGAGAAGAATCAGAGTCAGAAGAAGCAGAAGCAGAAATAGAAAGAGAAGCCGACGAAGAGAAGCAGAACGAGAAGCAGGAGAAGAAGAAGAAGCACAAGCGGGAGAAGCAGAAGAAGAAGAAACAGAAGAAGGAGAAGGAGCAGAAGCAGAAGGAGAAGCAGAAGGAGAAGCAGAAAGAGAAGCAGGAAAATCAGAAGAAGCAGAAGCAGGAGAAGCAGAAGGAGAAGAAAGAGGAGAAGGACAAGAAGCAGAAAGAGAAGCAGTAGAAGCAGAAGAGGCAGGAAAAGAAGAAGCAGAAGATGAAGAAGAAGAAGAAGCAGCATAAGGAGAAGCATAAGGAGAAGCATAAGGAGAAATATAAGGAGAATCAGTAGAAGGAGAAGAAGCAGAAGCAGGAGAAGCTGAAGCAGAAGAAAAAGAATAAGCAAAAGAAGCAGAAGCAGAAGCAGTGAGAGAAGCAGAAGAAGGAGAAGGAGAAGGAGCAGCAGAAGGAGAAGCAGAAGCAGAAAGAGAAGCAGAAACAGAAGGAGAACAAGAAGGAGAAGCAGGAGAATCAGAAGAAGCAGAAAGAGAAGGAGAAGAAGGAGAAGCAGAAGTAGAATCAGAAGAAACAGAAGAAGAAGCAGAAGAAACAGAAGCAAAAGAAAGAGAAGAAGGAGAAGAGCAGAAGCAGAAGCAGAAGGAAAAGCAGAAGCAGAAGGAGAAGCAGAAAGAGAAGCAGGAGAAGCTGAAGAAGCAGGAGAAGCAGAAGCAGAAGAAACAGGAGAAGCCGAAGAAGCAGAAGCAGAATCTGAAGCAGAAGGAGAAACAGAAGAAGCACAATCTGAAGCAGAAGCAGAAGAAACAGAAATAGTAGAATAAGCAGAAGCAGAAGCAGAAGCACCAGGAGAAGCAGAAGAAGAAGAAGGAGAAGGTGAAAGAGAAGGATTAGGAGTAGGAGAAGCAAAAGGATAAGCAGAACCACAAAGAGACGCAGAAGGAGAAGCAGCACGAGAAGTAGGAGTAGCAGAAGAAGAAGAAGCAGGAGAAGCAGAAGAAACAGAAGGCGCAGAAGCAGAATGAGAAGCAGAAGGAGAAATTGTAGCAGAAGCAGAAGCAGAAGGAGAAGCAGAAGCAGAAGCAGAAGCAGAAGAAGGAGAAGGACAAGGAGAAGGAGAAAGAGAAGCAGAAAGAGAAGCAGAACGAGAAGCAGGAGAAGCAGAAGCTGGAGAAGCCGAAGCAGAAGAAACAGAAGAAGGGGAAGAAGCAGAAGGAGAAGCAGAAACAGAAGGAAAAGCAAAAAGAGAAGCAGGAGAAGCAGAAGAAGCAGCAGCAGAAGAAGCAGAAGCAGAAGAAGCCGAAAAAGCAAAAGCAGAACCTGAAGCAGAAGGAGAAGCAGAAGAAGCAGAATCTGGAGAAGCAGAAGGAGAAGCAGAAGGAGAAGCAGAAGCAGAAAGAGAATCAAAAGCAGAAGGAGAAGCAGAAGAAACAGAAGTAGAAGCAGTAGCAGTTGTAGCAGAAGCAGAAGGAAAAGCAGAAGAACAAGAAGGAGAAGGAGAAACAGAAGGAGAAGCAGAAGGAGAAGCAGAAAGAGAAGCAGGTAAAGCAGAAGAAGAAGAAGCAGAAGGAGAATCAGAAGGAGAAGCAGAAGAAGGAGAAGGAGAAGCAGAAGCAGAAGAAGATGCAGAAGGAGAAGCAGGAAAAGCAGAAGAAGCAGAAGCAAAAGAAGAAGCAAAAGAAGGAGAAGGAGAAGCAGAGGCAGAAGAAGAAGCATAAGGACAAGCACAAGCAGAAGGAGATGCAGAAGGAGAAGCAGGAGAAGCAGAAGAAGCAGAAGATGAAGGAGAAGCACAAGTAGGAGAAGGAGAAGGAGGAGAAGCAGAAGCAGAAGGAGAAGCAGAAGCGGAATGAGAAGCAGAAAGAAAAGCAGGAGAAGCACAAGAAGCAGAAGGAGGAGAAGCCGAAAGAGAAGAAGCAGAAAAAGCAGAATCAGAAGCAGAAGTAGAAGCAGAAGCAGAAGGAGAAGCAGCAGAAGAAGTAGAACCAGAAATTCAGGCAGGAGAAACAGAAGAAGCAGAAGCAGAAGCAGAAGCAGAAGGAGAAGCAAAAAGAGAAGCAGTAGGAGAAGTAGAAGAAGCAGCAGAAGGAGAAGCAGCAGAAGAAGCAGAAAAACAAGCAGTAGAAGCAGAAGCAGAAAGAGAAGTAGAAGCAGAAGAAACAGAAGCAGAAGAAGAAGCAGTAAAAGCACAAGAAGCAGAAGCAGGAGTAGCAGAAGCAGAAGATAAAGAAGAAGCATAAGAAGCAGAAGCAGAGGGAGAAACAAAAGAAGGAGAAAGAGCAGAAGAAGGTGAAGCAGAAGGAGATGCAGCAGCAGAAAGAGAAGCAGAAACAGAAGGAGAAGAAAGAGAAGTTGGAGAATCAGAAGAAGCAGAAGCAGAAGCAGAAAGAGATGGAGAAGAAGGAGAAGCAGAAGGAGAAGGACAAGCAGGAGAAGCAGAAGAAGCAGAAGCGGAAGGAGCCGAAGAAGAAGAAGAAGAAGAAGAAGAAGAAGAAGAAGAAGAAGAAGAAGAAGAAGAAGA
>NW_012295440.1:0-5179 GCF_000151885.1 Dipodomys ordii
GCAGAGGGAGAACACGAAGACAGAGAAAGAGCAGCAGAAGGTGTAGCAGAAGGAGATGCAGAAGCAGAAAGCGAAGCAGAAACAGAAGGAGAAGAAGAATCAGAAGAAGTAGAAGCAGTAGCAGTTGTAGCAGAAGCAGAAGGAGAAGCCGAAAGAAATGAGAAGAACAAGAAGGAGAAGGAGAAACAGAAGGAGAAGCAGAAGGAGAAGCAGAAAGAGAAGCAGGTAAAGCAGAAGAAGAAGAAGCAGAAGGAGAATTAGAAGGAGAAGCAGAAGAAGGAGAAGGAGAAGCAGAAACAGAAGAAGATGCAGAGGAGAGCAGGAGAAGCAGAAGCAGAAGGAGAAGCAGGAAAAGCAGAAGAAGCAGAAGCAAAAGGAGAAGCAAAAGAAGGAGAAGCAGAAGCAGAAGAAAAAGCATAAGGACAAGCACAAGCAGAAGGAGATGCAGAAGGAGAAGCAGGAGAAGCAGAAGAAGCAGAAGATGAAGGAGCAGCAGAAGTAGGAGAAGGAGAAGGAGGAGAAGCAGAAGCAGAAGGAGAAGCAGAAGCGGAATGAGAAGCAGAAAGAGAAGCAGGAGAAGCACAAGAAGCAGAAGCAGGAAAAGCCGAAAGAGAAGAAGCAGAAACAGAAGCATAAGTAGAAGGAGAAGCAGCAGAAGAAGTAGAACCAGAAATTCAGGCAGGAGAAACAGAAGAAGCAGAAGCAGAAAGAGAATCAAAAAGAGAAGCAGAAGGAGAAGTAGAAGAAGCAGCAGAAGGAGAAGCAGCAGAAGAAGCAGAAAAACAAGCAGGAGAAGCAGAAGCAGAAAGAGAAGTAGAAGCAGAAGAAGCAGAAGCACAAGAAGTAGCAGTAGAATCATAAGAAGCAGAAGCAGGAGAAGCAGAAGCAGAAGAACAAGAAGAAGCATAAGAAGCAGAAGCAGAAGCAAAGGGAGAAACAGAAGGAGGAGAAGGAGCAGCAGAAGGTGAAGCAGAAGGAGATGGAGAAGCAGAAAGAGAAGCAGAAACAGAAGGAGAAGAAGAAGGATTAGTTGGAAAATCAGAAGAAGCAGAGGCAGAAAGAGAAGCAGAACCAGAAGGAGAAGCAGAAGGAGGAGAAGGAGAAGGAGAAGCCGAAAGGGAAGCAGAAAGAGAAGCAGAACGAGAAGCAGGAGAAGCAGAAGCAGGAGAACAAGAAGCAGAAGAAACAGAAGAAGGACAAGAAGCAGAAGCAGAAGGAGTAGCAGAAACAGAAGGAAAAGCAGAAAGGGAAGCAGGAGAAGCAGAAGAAGCAGCAGCAGGAGAAGCAGAAGCATAAGAATTCGAAGAAGCAGAAGCAGAACCTGAAGCAGAAGGAGAAGCAGGAGAAGCAGAAGAAGCAGAATCTGAAGAAGCAGAAGGAGAACCAGAAGGAGAAGCAGAATCAGAAAGAGAAGCAAAAGCAGTAGGAGAAGCACAAGGAGAAGCAGAAGAAACAGAAGAAGCAGATGCAGTAGCAGAAGAAGCAGAAGATGCAGAAGCAGAAGGAGAAGCAGAAGGAAAAGCAGAAGAACGTGAAGAAGGAGAAACAGAAGGAGAAGCAGAAAGAGAAGCAGAAGAAGGAGCAGGAGACGGAAAAGCAGCCGGAGAAGCAGAAAGAACAACAGAAGGAGAAGGAGGAGATGCAGAAACAGGAGAAGCAGAAGTAGAAGAATCAGGAGAAGGACAAGAAGCAGAAGCAGAAGGAGAAGCAGAAACAGAAGGAGAAGCAGAAAGAGAAGGAGGGGAAGCAGAAGAAGCAGAAGCAGGAGAAGCAGAAGCATAAGAATCCGAAGAAGCAGAAGCAGAACCTGAAGTAGAAGGAGAAGCAGGAGAAGCAGAAGAAGCAGAATCTGGAGAAGCAGAATGAGAAGCTGAAGGAGAAGCAGAAGCAGAAAGAGAATCAAAAGCAGAAGGAGAAGCAGAAGGAGATATAGAAGCAGAAAGAGAAGCAGAAACAGAAGGAGAAGAAGAAGGATTAGTTGGAGAATCAGAAGAAGCAGAAGCACAACGAGAAGCAGTAGAAGGAGAAGGAGAAGCAGAAGCAGAGGAAAGGAAGGAGAAGCGGAAGAAGCAGAAGCTGAAGAAGCCGAAAGTGAAGAAGCAGAAACAGAAGCAGAAGTAGAAGCAGAAGCAGAAGGAGAAGCAACAGAACAAGTAGAACCAGAAATTCAGGCAGGAGAAACAGAAGAAGCAGAAGCAGAAAGAGAAGCAAAAAGAGAAGCAGAAGGAGAAGTAGAAGAAGCAGCAGAAGGAGAAGCAGCAGAAGAAGCAGAAAAACAAGCAGGAGAAGCAGAAGCAGAAAGAGAAGTAGAAGCAGAAGAAGCAGAAGCAGAAGAAGAAGCAGTAGAAGCATAAGAAGCAGAAGCAGGAGAAGCAGAAACAGGAGAAGCAGAAGCAGAAGAACAAGAAGAAGCATAAGAAGCAGAAGCAGAAGCAGAGGGAGTAACAGAAGAAGGAGAAGGAGCAGCAGAAGTTGAAGCAGAAGGAGATGGAGAAGCAGAAAGGGAAGCAGAAACAGAAGGAGAAGAAGAAGGATTAGTTGGAGAATCAGAAGAAGCAGAAGCAGAAAGAGAAGCAGAAGAAGGAGAAGGAGAAGCAGAAGCACAGGAAAGGAAGGAGAAGCAGAAGAAGCAGAAGCAGGAGAAGCAGAAGAAGAAGAAGAAGAAAGAGAAGTAGGAGAAGGAGCAGAAGGACAAGCAGAAGCAGAAGGCGAAGCAGAAAGAGAAGGAGAAGAAGCAGTAGCAGGAGAAGCAGAAGCACAAGAAACAGAAGAAGCTGAAGAAGCAGAAGCAGGACCTGAAGCAGAAGAAACAGAACAAGCAGAAGAAGCAGTAGCAGAAGCAGAACGAGAAGCAGAAGAAGAAGAAGGAGAAGGAGAAAGAGAAGGATTAGGAGTAGGAAGAGCAGAAGGAGAATCAGAAGCAGAACGAGAAGCAGAAGGAGCAGCAGAACGAGAAGCAGAAGGAGCAGCAGAAGGAGAAGCAGAAGAAGGAGAAGCAGAAGCAGAAGAAGCAGCAGAAGGAGAAGCAGAAGCAGAAGAAGATGCAGAAGGAGAAGCAGGAGAAGCAGAAGAAGCAAAACAGAAGGAGAAGCAGAAGTAGAAGAAGGAGAAGGAGAAGGAAGGGCAGCCGAAGCAATAGGAGAAGCAGAAGGAGAAGCAGAAGAATGAGAAGAAGAAAGAGAAGCAGGAGAAGCACAAATGCGGAAGCAGGAGAAGCAGAAACAGAAGATACAGAAGAAGAAGAAGAAGAAAAGAAGAAGAAGAAGAAGAAGAAGAAGAAGAAGAAGAAGAAGAAGAAGAAGAAGAAGAAGAAGAAGAAGAAGAAGAAGAAGAAGAAGAAGAAGAAGAAGAAGAAGGAGAAGCATAAGGAGAAGCAGTAGAAGCAGAAGAAGCAGAAGCAGGAGAAGCAGAAGCAGAAGAAAAAGAATAAGCAAAAGAAGCAGAAGCAGAAGCACTGGGAGAAGCAGAAGCAGAAGGAGAAGGAGCAGCAGAAGGAGAAGCAGAAGCAGAAAGAGAAGCAGAAACTGAAGGACAACAAATGGAGAAGCAGGAGAATCAGAAGAAGCAGAAGTAGAAGCATAAGAAACAGAAGCAAAAGAAACAGAAGAAACAGAAGCAAAAGAAACAGAAGAAGGAGAAGAGCAGAAGCAGAAGGAGAAGCAGAAGCAGAAGGAGAAGCAGAAAGAGAAGCAGGAGAAGCAGAAGAAGCAGGAGAAGCAGAAGTAGAAGAAACAGAAGAATCTTAAGAAGCAGAAGCAGAATCTGAAGCAGAAGGAGAAACAGAAGAAGCACAATCTGAAGCAGAAGCAGAAGAAACAGAAATAGTAGAATAAGCAGAAGCAGAAGCAGCAGGAGAAGCAGAAGAAGAAGACGGAGAAGGCGAGAGAGAAGGATTAGGAGTAGGAGAAGCAAAAGGATAAGCAGAAGCAGAAAGAGACGCAGAAGAAAAAGCAGCACAAGAAGTAGGAGAAGCAGGAGAAGCAGAAGCAGGGAAAGCAGAAGAAACAGAAGCAGAATGAGAAGCAGAAGGAGAAATTGAAGCAGAAGGAGAAGCAGAAGCAGAAGGAGAAGCAGAAGAAGGAGAAGGAGAAGCAGAAAGAAAAGCAGATAGAGAAGCAGAACGAGAAGCAGGAGAAGCAGAGGCAGGAGAAGCAGAAGAAACAGAAGAAGGAGAAGAAGCAGAAGCAGAAGGAGAAGCAGAAACAGAAGGAGAAGCAGAAAGAGAAGGAGGGGAAGAAGAAGAAGCAGAAGCAGGAGAAGCAGAAGCATAAGAATCCGAAGAAGCAGAAGCAGAACTGAAGTAGAAGCAGAAGCAGAAAGAGAAGCAAAAGCAGAAGGAGAAGCAGAAGAATCAGGAGAAACAGAAGCAGTAGCAGAAGAAGCTGAAGATGTAGAAGCAGAAAAAGAAGCACAAGAAATAGCAGAAGAACGAGAAGGAGAAGGAGAAACAGAAGGAGAAGCAGAAGGAGAAGCAGAAAGTGAATCAGGAAAAGCAGAAGAAGCAGAAGCAGACGGAGAAGCAGAAGAAGGAGAAGGAGAAGCAGAAGCAGAAGAAGAAGCAGAAGGAAAAGCACAAGCAGAAGGAGATGCAGAAGGAGAAGCAGGAGAAGGAGAAGAAGCAGAAGCAGAAGGAGAAGAACTAAAGAGAAGAAGCAGAAGCAGAAGAAGCAGAAGCAGATGTAGAAAGAGAAGCCGACGAAGAGAAGCAGAATGAGAAGCAGGCGAAGCAGAAGAAGCAGAAGAAGCAGAAGGAGAAGCAGAAGCAGAAGAAGAAGTAGAAGGAGGAGCAGAAGCAGAAGAAGATGCAGAAGGAGAAGCAGGAGGAGCAGAAGAAGCAGAAGCAAAAGGAGAAAGAGAAGGAGAAGCAGAAGTAGAATCAGGAGAAACAGAAGAAGAAGAAGAAGAAGCAAAACAAACAGAAGAAGGAGAAGAGCAGAAGCAGAAGCAGAAAGAAAAGCATAAGCAAAAGGAGAAGCAGAAAGAGAAGCAGGAGAAACAGAAGAAGCAGGAGAAGCAGAAGCAGAAGAAACAGGAAAAGCTGAAGAAGCAGAAGCAGAATCTGAAGCAGAAGGAGAAACAGAAGAAGCACAATCTGAAGCAGAATCAGAAGAAACAGAAATAGTAGAATAAGCAGAAGCAAAAGCAGCAGGAGAAGCAGAAGAAGAAGACGGAGAATTTG
>NW_012295441.1:0-5179 GCF_000151885.1 Dipodomys ordii
GTTCCCCGCTGTGTCCCGCTGTGTCCCCCGCTGTGTCCCGCTGTGTCTACTGCTGTGTCCCTACTGTGTCCCCCTGTGTCTCGCTTTGTCCCGCTGTGTCCTCGCTGTTTCCCACGCTGTGTTCTGCTGTGTGCTCGCTGTGTCCCCCGCTGTGTCCCGTTGTGTCCCCAGCTGTGTACCCCGCTGTGTCCCTCTGTGTCCCTGCTGTATCGACGTTGTATCCCGCTTGGTCCCGCTGTGACCTCGCTGTGTTCCCCGCTGTGTCCTGCTGTTTACCCCTCTGTGTCCCCCGCTGTGTCCCGCTGTGTCCCGCTGTGTACTGTTGTGTCCCCTGCTGAGTCCCGCTGTATCCCCGCTGTGTCCCAATGTGTCCTCGCTGTGTCCCGCACTGGGTCCCGTTGTGTCCCCGCTGTGTCCCAATGTGTCCTCGCTGTTTCCCACGCTGTGTTCTGCTGTGTCCTCGCTGTGTCCCCCGCTGTGTCCCGCTGTGTCCCCGCTGTATCGACGCTGTGTCCCGCTTGGTCCTGCTGTGTCCCCCCTGTGTCCCCCGCTGTGTCCCACTGTGTCCCGCTGTCTCCCCCGCTGTGTCCCTATGTGTCCCACGCTTTGTCCCCTTGTGTCCCCGCAGTTTCCCCGCTGTGTCCCGCTGTTTCCCACTGTGTTCTGTGGTGTCCCGCTTTGTCCCCCGCTGTGTCCCCCGGTGAGTCGCCGCTGTGTCCCCACTTTGTCCCGCTGAGTCCTCCATGTGTCCCCCGCTGTGTCCCGCTGTGTCCACTGAGGGTCCCGGCTGTGTCCCGCTGTGTCCCGCTGTGTCCGGCTGTGTCCTCACTGTGTCCCACTCTGTGTTCCTCTGTGTCCTCGCGGTGTCCCCCGCTGTGTCCCTCTGTGTCCCCCGCTGTGCCCTGCAGTGTCCCGCTCTGTCCCACTGTGTCCTCGCTGTGTCCCGCTGTGTCCCCGCTGTGTCCCCGCTGTGTCCCCGCTGTCTCCAGCTCTGTCCCCTGCTGTGTCTCACGCTTTGTCCCCGCTGTGTCCCACTGTGTCCCGCTGTGTCCCGCTGTGCCCCCACTGTGTCCCGTTGTGTCCACAGCTTTGTACCGTGCTGTGTCTCCGCTGTATCGACGCTGTGTCCCGCTGGGTCCCACTGTGTCCTCGCTGTGTTCCCCGCTGTGTCCAGGTGTTTCCCCCACTGTGTCCCCCTCTGTGTCCTGCTGTGTCCCCCGCCGTGTCCCACTGTGTCCCGCTGCGTCCCCGCTGTGTCCCGCTGTGTCCCGCTTTGTCCCCCACTGTGTCCCGCAGTGACCCCGCTGTGTCCCGCTGTGTCCCCGCTGTATCGACGCTGAGTCCCGCTGGGTCCTGCTGTGTCCTCTCTGTGTTCCCCACTGTGTCCCGCTGTGTCCCCCGCTGTGTCCCTCGCTGTGTCCCCGCTGTGTCCCGCTGTGTCCCGCTGTGTCCCCCGCTGTGTCCCCCGCTGAGTCCCGCTGTGTCACCTCTGTGTCCCGCTCTGTCCCCGCTCTATCGACGCTGTGTCCCGCTGTGTCCCGCTGTGTCCCCCGCTGTGTCCCGCTTTGTCACCGCTGTGTCCCGCTATGTCCTCGCTGTGTCCCCCGCTGTGTCCCGCTTTGTCACCGCTGTGTCCCGCTGTGTCCTCGCTGTGTCCCCCCCTGTGTCCCGCTTTGTCCCTGCTGTGTACCCCGCTGTGTCCCGCTGTGTCCCCCGCTGTGTCCCGCTGTGTCCCCTGCTGTGTCCCCACTGTGTCACGCTGTGTTTCGCTGTGTCCGGCTGTGTCCTCGCTCTGTCTCCCTCAGTGTCCAGCTGTGTCACGCTCTGTCCCTTCTGTGTCCCTCTGTGTCCAGCTCTGTCCCCGCTGTGTGTCCGCTGTGTCCCGCTGTGTACCCTTCTGTGTCCAGCTGTGTCCCCTCTGTGTCCCGCTGTGTCCCTTCTCTGTCCCCCGCTGTCCACCGCTGTGTCCCCTGGCTGTGTCCCGCAGTGTCCCCGCTGTGTCACGCTGTGTCCTACTGTGTCCCGTGGTGTCCCGCTTTTATCCCTCTATGTCCCCTGCTGAGTCCCCTCTGTGTCCCCGGTGTGTCCAGCTGTGTCCTCGCTGTGTCCTCCGCTGTCTCCTGCTTTGTCCCACGCTGTGTCCTACTGTGTCCCAATGTGTCCCTGCAGTGTCCCCCGCTGTGTCCCGCTGTGTCCCCCGCTGTGTCCTGCTGGTTCCCGCTGTGTCCCCGCTGTGTCTCCGCTGTGTCCCGCTGTGTCCCCCGCTGTGTCCCGCTGTGTCCACTGCTGTGACCCCGTTGTGCCTTGCTGTGTCCCGCTGTGTCCCCCACTGTCCCCCGCTGTGTCCTTGCTGTGTCCCTCTGTGTCCCGCTGTGTCCCCCAATGTCCCCAGCTGTGTCCCGCTGTGTCACCGCTGTGTCCCGCTGTGTCCTCGCTGTGTCCCCCGCTGTGTCCTTCTTTGTCCCTGCTGTGTACCCCGCTGTGTCCCGCTGTGTCCCCCACTGTGTCCCGCTGTGTCCCCTGCTGTGTCCCCACTGTGTCACGCTGTGTTTCGCTGTGTCCGATGTGTCCTCGCTCTGTCTCCCTCAGTGTCCAGCTGTGTCACGCTCTGTCCCTTCTGTGTCCCTCTGTGTCCAGCTCTGTCCCCGCTGTGTGTCCGCTGTGTCCCGTTGTGTACCCTTCTGTGTCCAGCTGTATCCCCTCTGTGTCCTCCTGTGTCCATTCTCTGTCCCCCGCTGTCCACCGCTGTGTCCCCCGGCTGTGTCCCGCAGTGTCCCCGCTGTGTCCCGCTGTGTCCTACTGTGTCCCGTGGTGTCCGGCTTTTTTCCCTCTATGTCCCCTGCTGAGTCCCTTCTGTGTCCCCGCTGTGTAAAGCTGTGTCCTCGCTGTGTCCTCTGCTGTCTCCCGCTTTGTCCCAGGCTGTGTCCTACTGTGTCCCACTGTGTCCCTGCTGTGTCCCCCGCTGTGTCCCGCTGTGTCCCCCGCTGTGTCCTGATTGGTCCCGCTGTGTCCTCCGCAGTGTCCCGCTGTGTCCCCGCAGGTTCACCGCTGTTTCACGCTGTGTCCTGCTGTGTTCCGTGGTGTCCCGCTTTGTCCCCCGCTGTGTCCCGCTGTGTCCACTGCTGGGTCCCCGCTGGGTCCCGCTGTGTCTCGCTGTGTCCCGCTGTGTCCTCGCTTTGTCCCATGCTGTGTTAAGCTGTGTCCTCCCTGTGTCCCCCGCTGTGTCCCGCTGTGTCCCCCGCTGTGCCCCGCAGTGTCCCGCTGTGTCCCGCTGTGTTCCACTGTGTCCCCCGCTGTGTCCCCCGCTGTGCCCCGCAGTGTCCCGCTGTGTCCCGCTCTGTCCCCCACTGTGTCCCCCGCTGAGTCCTCTATGTGTCGACGCTGTGTCCTGCTGTGTCCTCTCTGTGTCCCCTGCTGTCTCCCGCTTTGTCCCACGCTGTGTCCCGCTGTGTCCCGCTGTGTCCTCGCTGTGTCCCCCACTGTGTCCTGCTGTGTTCCCGCTGTGTCCCAAGCTTTATCCCGCTGTGTCCCGCTGTGCGCCCCGCTGTGTCCCACTATGTTCCCGCAGTGTCCCCGCTGTGTCCCCGCTGTGTCCTCGCTGTGTTCCCCGCTGTGTCCCGCTGTGTCCCCCGCTGTGTCTCGCTGTGTCTACTGCTGTGTCCCCACTGTGTCCCGCTGTGTCTCGCTGTGTCCCGCTGTGTCCTCGCTGTTTCCCACGCTTTGTTCTGCTGTTTCCTCTCTGTGTTCCCCACTGTGTCCCGCTGTGTCCCCCGCTGTGTCCCTTGCTGTGTCCCCTGCTGTGTTCCGCTGTGTCCCGCTGTGTCCCCCGCTGTTTCCTTGCTGTGTCCCCGCTGGGTCCCGCTCTGTCACCGCTGTGTCCCGCTCTGTCCCCGCTCTATCGACGCTGTGTCCCGCTGTGTCCTGCTGTGTCCTCTCTTTGTTCCCCGCTGTGTCCCGCTGTGTCCCCCGCTGTGTCTCTCGCTGTGTCACCGCTGTGTCCCGCTGTGTCCTCGCTGCGTCCCCTGCTGTGTCCCGCTTTGTCACCGCTGTGTCCTGCTGTGTCCTCGCTGTGTCCCCCACTGTGTCCCGCTTTGTCCCTGCTGTGTACCCCGCTGTGTCCCGCTGTGTCCCCCACTGTGTCCCGCTGTGTCCCCTGCTGTGTCCCCACTGTGTCACGCTGTGTTTCGCTGTGTCCGGCTGTGTCCTCGCTCTGTCTCCCTCAGTGTCCATCTGTGCTACGCTCTGTCCCTTCTGTGTCCCTCTGTGTCCAGCTCTGTCCCCGCTGTGTGTCCGCTGTATCCCGCTGTGTACCCTTCTGTTTCCAGCTGTGTCCCCTCTGTGTCCCACTGTGTCCCTTCTCTGTCCCCCGCTGTCCACCGCTGTGTCCCCTGGCTGTGTCCCGCAGTGTCCCCGCTGTGTCCCGCTGTGTCCTACTGTGTCCCGTGGTGTCCCGCTTTTTTCCCACTATGTCCCCTGCTGAGTCCCCTCTGTGTCCCCGCTGTGTCCAGTTGTGTCCTCGCTGTGTCCTCTGCTGTCTCCCGCTTTGTCTTACGCTGTGTCCTACTGTGTCCCAATGTGTCCCTGCAGTGTCCCCCGCTGTGTCCCGCTGTGTCCCGCTGTGTCCCCCGCTGTGTCCTGCTGCGTCCCGCTGTGTCCCCGCTGTGTCTCTGCTGTGTCCCGCTGTGTCCCCCGCTGTGTCCCAGCTGTGTCCCGCTGTGTCCCCCGCTGTGTCCCGCTGTGTCCCACGCTGTGTCCTGCTGTGTCCACTGCTGTGACTCCGTTGTGACGTGCTGTGTCCCGCTCTGTCCCCCACTGTCCCCCTCTGTGTCCTTGCTGTGTCCCTCTGTGTCCCGCTGTGTCCCAAAGTGTCCCCAGCTGTGTCCCGCTGTGTCACCGCTGTGTCCCGCTGTGTCCTCGCTGTGTCCACCGCTGTGTCCTTCTTTGTCCCTGCTGTGTACCCCGCTGTGTCCCGCTGTGTCCCCCACTGTGTCCCGCTGTGTCCCCTGCTGTGTCCCCACTGTGTCACTCTTTGTTTCGCTGTGTCCGGCTGTGTCCTCGCTCTGTCTCCCTCAGTGTCCACCGGTGTCATGCTCTGTCCCCTCTGTGTCCCTCTGTGTCCAGCTCTGTCCCCGCTGTGTGTCCGCTGTGTCCCGCTGTGTACCCTTCTGTGTCCAGCTGT
>NW_012295442.1:0-5179 GCF_000151885.1 Dipodomys ordii
GTGTCCTGCTGTGTACCCCGCTGTGTCCTCGCTGTGTCCCGCTATGTCCCAGCAGTATCGACGCTGGGTCCCGCTGGGTCCCGCTGGGTCCTCCCTGTGTCCCACGCTGTGTCCCGCTGTGTCTGCCACTGTGTCCCGCTGTGTCTACTGCTTTGTCCCCGCTGTTTCCCGCTGTGTCCCGCTGTGTCCTCGCTGTGTCCCACGCTGTGTTCTGCTGTGGCCTCACTTTTTTCCCCGCTGTGTCCCGCTGTGTACAACTCTGTGTCCCCCCGCTGTGTCCCGCTGTGTCCCCCGCTGTGTCCCTGCTGTGTCCCCGCTGTGTCCCGCTGTGTACTGCTGTGTCCCCCGCTGAGTCCCGCTGTGTCCCAATGTGTCCTCGCTCTGTCCCCCTCTGTGTACCGCTGTGTCCTTCCTGTGTCCCCCGCTGTGTCCCGCTGTGTCCTGCTCTGTCCTTGCTGTGTCCCCCACTGTGTGCAGCTGTGTCCTCGCTGTGTCCCCCGCTGTGTCTCGCTGTGTCCTTTTGTGTCACGCTGTTTCCCCGCTGTGTCCCTGCTGTGTCCCTCTGTGTACCCCGCTGTGTCCAGCTTTGTCCCCGCCGTGTCTCGCTGTGTCCCCCGCTGTGTCCCGCTGTGTCCCCCGCTGAGTCCCCGCTGTGTCCCCGCTGTGTCCCGCTGTGTCCCCCACTGTGTCCCGCTGTGTCCCGCTGTGTCCTTGCTGTGACCCGCTCTGTCCCCACTGTATCGACGCTGTGTCCCGCTGTGTTCCGCTGTGTCCTCACTGTGTTCCCCGCTGTGTCCCGCTGTGTACCCCTCTGTGTCTCCCGCTGTGTCCCGCTGTGTCTCCCGCTCTGACCCGCTGTGTCCCGCTTTGTCCCCCACTGTGTCCCTGCTGTCTCCCCGGTGTGTCCCACTGTGTCCCGCTGTGTACTGCTGTGTCTCCCGCTGAGTTCCGCTGTGTCCCGCTGTGTCCCCAGTGTGTGCCCGCTGTGTCCCTCTGTGTACCCCGCTGTGTCCAGCTGTGTCCCCGCTGTGTCCCGCTGTGTCCCCTGTCCCCTGCTGTCCCCTGCTGTGTCCCCCGCGGTGTCCCGCTGTGTCTCGCTGTGTCCCTGCTTTGTCCCGCTTTGCCCCTGCTGTGTCACCGTTCTGTCCCGCTGTGTCACACTGTGTCCCGTGTTGTCCCGCTTTTTCCCCCGCTGTGACCTCGCTATGTTTCCAGCTGTATCCCGCTGTGTACCACTCTGTGTCCCCCGCTGTGTCCCGCTGTGTACCCGCTGTGTCCCTCTATGTTCCCTCAGTGTCCCAGCTGTGTCCCGCTGTGTCCTTGCTGTGTCCACCGCTGTGTCCCGTAGTGTCCCCAGCTGTGTACCCCGCTATGTCCTGCGGTGTCCCCGCTGTATCGACGCTGTGTCCTGCTGGGTCCCGCTGTGTCCCCAGCTGTGTACTCCGCTGTGTCCCGCTGTGTACCCCGCTGTGTCCCGCTATACTCCCGCAGTGTCCCCGCTGTGTCCCGCGGTGTCCTCGCTGTGTCCCCCGCTGTGTCCCTGCTGTGTCCTGCTGTGTCTGCTGTGTCCCGCTGTGTCCTCGATATGTCCCACGCTGTGTTCCGCTGTGTCCCCCGCTGTGTCCCGCTGTGTCCCGCTGTGTCCCCCGCTGTGACCCGCTGTGTCCCGCTGTGTCCCCCGCTGTGTCCCCACTGTGTGCCCTCTGTGTCCCGCTGTGTACCCCGCTGTGTCCAGCAGTGTCCCCGCTGTGTCCCGCTTTGTCCCCTCTCTGTCCCCTGCTGTCCCCCGCTGTGTCCCCCACTGTGTTCCCACTGTGTCCCGCTGTGTCGCCCGCTTTGTCCCGCTGGGCCCCTGCAGTGTCCCCGCTGTGTCCTACTGTGTCACACTGTGTCCCGTGTTGTCCTGCTTTGGCCCCCGCTGTGTCCCCCGCTGTGACCCGCTGTGTCCCGCTGTGTCCCCCGCTGTGTCCCCACTGTGTGCCCTCTGTGTCCCGCTGTGTACCCCGCTGTGTCCAGCAGTGTCCCCGCTGTGTCCCGCTTTGTCCCCTCTCTGTCCCCTGCTGTCCCCCGCTGTGTCCCCCGCTGTGTTCCCACTGTGTCCCGCTGTGTCGCCCGCTTTGTCCCGCTGGGCCCCTGCAGTGTCCCCGCTGTGTCCTACTGTGTCACACTGTGTCCCGTGTTGTCCTGCTTTGGCCCCCGCTGTGACCTCGCTGTGTTTCTCGCTGTGTCCCGCTGTGTACCCTTCTGTGTCTCCCGCTGTGTCCCGCTGTGTACCCTGCTGTGTCCAGCTGTGTCCTCGCTGTGTCCCCCGCTGTCTCCTGCTTTGTCCCATGCTGTGTCCCGCTGTGACCCGCTGTGTCCTCGCTGTGTCCCCCGCTGTGTCCCGCTGTGTCCCCGCTGTGTCCACTGCTGTGTCCCGCTGTGTACCCCGCTGTGTCCCGCTATGTCCCTGCAGTGTCCCCGCTGTGTCCCGCTGTGTCCCACTGTGTCCCGTGGTGTCCCAGTTTGTCCCCCGCTGTGTCCCCTGGTGAGTCCCCGCTGTGTCCCGCTGTGTCCCCCACTGGTTCCCGCTGTGTCTACTGCTGTGTCCCCGGTGTGTCCCGCTGTGTCCCGCTGTGTCCTCGCTGTGTCCCACGCTCTGTTCCGCTGGGTCCTCGCTGTGTCCCAAGATGTGTCCCGTTGTGTCCCCAGCTGTGTCCCCGCTCTGTCCAGCTGTGTTTCCGCTGTGTCCCTGCTGTGTCCCCACTGTGTCCTGCTCTATACTGCAGTGTCCCCCGCTGAGTCCCGCTGTGTCCCCGCTGTGTCCCGCTGTGTCCCCGCTGTGTCCCGCGCTGTGTCCCACTGTGTCCCGCTCTGTCCCCCAATGTTTCCCCTGCTGTGTCCGGCTGTGTCCCCCGCTGTGTCCCGCTGTGTCCACTGCTGTGTCCCCGCTGTGTCCCACTTTTTCCCCGGCTGTGTCCCGCTGTGTCCTCACTGGGTCCACCACTGTGTCCCGCTGTGTCCCCCGCTGTGTCGCGATGTGTCCGGCTGTGTCCCGCTCTGTCCCCGCTGTGCCCCTCTGTGTCCCCGCTGTGTGCCTGCTGTGTCCCGCTGTGTCTCCCGCTTTGTCCCACTGTGTCCCATTGTGTCCCTGCTGTGTCCCGCTGTGTCCAGCTGTTTCCCCGCTGTGTGCCCGCTGTGTCCCGCTGTGGACCCCGCTGTGTCCAGCTGTGTCACCGCTGTGTCTCGCTGTGGCCACTCTCTGTCTCCACTGTCCCCCGCTGTGTGCCCCGCTGTGGCCCGCCGTGGCCCGCTGTGTCCCCCGCTTTGTCCTGCTGTGTCCCGCAGTGTCGCCGCTGTGTCCCGCTGTGTAACACTGTGTCCCATGGTGTCCCACTTTGTCCCACAATGTGTCCCCCGCTGAGTACCCACTGTGTCGCCGCTGTATCCCACTGTGTCCTCGCTGTGTCCCCCGCTGTGTCCCGCTGTGTCCTCCCTGTGTCCCCCGCTGTGTCCCGCTGTGTCCTCGCTGTGTTCCCCGCTGTGTCCAGCTGTTTCCCCCACTGTGTCCCCCACTGTGTCCTCGCTGTGTCCCCCACTGTGTCCCGCTGTGTCCCGCTGTGTCCTCGCTATGTCCCCCTCTGTGTCCCGCTGTGTCCCCCGCCGTGTCCCGCTGTGTCCCCGCAGGTTCACCGCTGTTTCACGCTGTGTCCCGCTGTGTTCCGTGGTGTCCCGCTTTGTCCCCCGCTCTGTCCCCCCCTGAGCCACCTTTGTGTCCCCGCTGTGTCCCGCTGTGTCCTCGCTGTGTCCGCCTCTGTCTCCCGCTCTGTCCACCGCTGTGTCTCACGCTTTGTCCACGCTGGGTCCCGCTGGGTCCCGCTCTGTTCCCCACTGTGTCCCCCGCTGAGTCCTCTATGTGTCGCTGCTGTGTCCCGCTGTGTCCTCGCTGTGTCCCCTTCTATCTGCCGCTTTGTCCCACGCTGTGTCCCGCTGTGTCCCGCTGTGTCCTCGCTGTGTCCCCCGCTGTGTCCTGCTGTGTTCCTGCTGTGTCCCAAGCTGCGTCCCGCTGTGTCCCGTTGTGTCCTCGCTGTGTCCCCGCTGTATCGACGCTGTGTCCCGCTTGGTCCCGCTGTATCCTCGCTGTGTTCCCCGCAGTGTCCGGCTGTTTACTCCTCTGTGTCCCCCGCTGTGTCCCGCTGTGTCCCGCTGTGTACTGCTGTGTCCCCCACTGAGTCCCGCTGTGTCCCCGTTGTGTCCCAATGTGTCCTCGCTGTGTCCCGCGCTGGGTCCCGCTGTGTCCCCCCTGTGTCCCCCGCTGTGTCCCGCTGTGTCCGGCTGTGTCCCCCACTGTGTCCCCCGCTGTGTCCCTATGTGTCCCACGCTTTGTCCCCCTGTGTCCCCGCAGTTTCCCCGCTGTGTCCCGCTGTTTCACACTGTGTTCTGTGTTGTCCCCTATTTGTCCCCTGCTGTGTCCCCCGGTGAGTCGCCGCTGTGTCCCCGCTTTGTCCCGCTGAGTCCTCCATGTGTCTCCCTCTGTGTCCCGCTGTGTCCCACGCTGTGTCCCGTTGTGTCCACTGCTGGGACCCGGCTGTGTCCCGCTGTGTCCCGCTGTGTCCCGCTGTGTCCCACTGTGTCCTCACTGTGTCCCACTCTGTGTTCCGCTGTGTCCTCGCTTTGTCCCCCGCTGTGTCCCGCTGTGTCCCCCGCTGTGCCCTGCAGTGTCCCGCTCTGTCCCGCTGTGTCCTCGCTGTGTCACGCTGTGTCCCGCTGTGTCCCCCACTGTTTCCCCTGCTGTGTCCGGCTGTGTCCCCCACTGTGTCCCGCTCTGTCCCCCTCTGTGTCCCGCTGTGTCCCCCACTGTGTCCCACTGTGTCCCCGCAGTGTCACTGCTGTTTCCTGCTGTGTCCCGCTGTGTTCCGTGGTGTCCCTCTTTGTCTCCCGCTGTGTCCCCCGCTGTGTCCCGCTGTGTCCGACTGTGTCCCGCTCTGTCCCCGCTGTGTCCCGCTGTGTCCCGCTGTGTCCCCGCTGTGTGCCCGCTGTGTCCCGCTGTGTCCCCCGCTTTGTCCTGCTGTGTCCTCGCAGTGTCCCGCTGTGTCCCACTGTGTCACACCGTGTCCCGTGGTGTCCCTCTTTGTCCCCCGCTGTGTCCACCACTGAGTCCCCTCTTTGTGGCCGCTGTGTGCTGCTGTGTCCTCGCTGT
>NW_012295443.1:0-5179 GCF_000151885.1 Dipodomys ordii
CCCCCCGCTGTGTCCCGCTGTGTCCTTGCTGTATCCCCCTTGTGTTTCGCTGTTTCCTCGCTGTGTCCCCCACTGTGTGCCGTTGTGTCCCCAGCTGTGTACCCCGTTGTGTCCCGCTGTGTCCCCGCTGTATCAACGCTGTGTCCCGCTGTGTCCCGCAGTGTCCTCGCTGTGTACCGCTCTGTACCCCTCTGTGTCCCCCGCTGTGTCCCGCTGTGTCCCGCTGTGTACTGCTGTGTCCCCCACTGAGTCCCGCTGTGTCCACCCTGTGTCCCCCGCTTTGTCTCTCTTTGTCCGGCTGTGTCCTCGCTGTGTTCCCCGCTGTGTCCCGCTGTGTCCCCCACTGTGTCCCCCGCTGTGTCCCGCTGTGTCCCGCTGTGTCCCCCGCTTTGTGCCCGCTGTGTCCCGCTGTGTACTCCGTTGTGTCCAGCTGTGTCCCGCTGTGTCCCCCGCTGTGTTCCGCTGTGTCCCATTGTGTCCCGCTCTGTCCCTTCTGTGTCCTCGCTGTGTACTCCTTTGTGTCAGGCTGTGTCAACGCTGCGTCTCGCTGTGTCCCCTCTCTGTCTCCGCTGTCCTCCGCTGTGTCCCCCGCTGTGTCCCGCTGTGTCCCGCTGTGTCCCCCGCTTTGTCCCGCTGTGTGCCCGCAGTGTCCCCACTGTGTCCCGCTGTGTCCCCCGCTTTGTCCAGCTGTGTCCTTGCAATGTCCCCGCTGTGTCCTGTTGTGTCCTCGCTGTGTCCCCCACTGTGTCCCGTTGTGTCCACAGGTGTGTACCCCGCTGTGTCGCGCTGTGTCCCCGCTGTATCGACGCTGTGTCCTGCTGTATCCTTCCTGTGTTCCCCGCTGTGTCCCGCTGTGTCCCCGCTGTGTGCCCGCTGTGTCCCGCTGTGTACTTCGTTGTGTCCAGCTGTGTCACCGCTGTGTGCTCGCTGTGTCCCCGCTGTGTCTCACTGTGTCCTCACTGTGTCCCCCTCTGTGTCCCGCTGTGTCCCCCGCTATATGTCCCGCTGTGTCCCGCTGTGTCCCGCTCTGTCCCCGCTTTGTGCCCGCTGTGTCCCGCTGTGTACTCCGTTGTGTCCAGCTGTGACACCACTGTGTCCCGCTGTGTCCTCTCTTTGTCTCCACTGTCCCCCGCTGTGTCCCCCGCTGTGTCCCGCTGTTTCCCGCTGTGTCCCCCGCTTTGTCCCGCTGTGTCGACGCAGTGTTCCCTCTGTGTCCTGCTGTGTCACACTGTGTCCCATGGTGTCCCGCTTTTTCCCCCGCTGTTTCCGCCGCTGAGTCCCCTTTGTGTCCCCATTGTGTCCCGCTGTGTCCCGCTGTGTCCTAGCTGTGTCCCCCACTGTGTCCCGCTGTATCCCCGCTGTGTCCCAAGCTGTGTCCCGCTGTGTCCCGCTGTGTACCCCGCTGTGTCCCGCTATGTTCCCGCAGTGTCCCCGCTGTGTCCTGCTGTGTCCCGCTGTGTCCCACTCTGTCCTCGCTGTGTCCCCCGCTGTGTCCCGTTGTGTCCCCAGCTGTGTACCCCGCTGTGTACCGCTGTGTCCCCGCTGTTTCGATGCTGTGTCTTGCTGTGTCCCACTGTGTCCTCGCTGTGTCCCCCACTGTGTTCTGCTGTGTCACCCGCTGTGTCCCGCTGTGTCCCCCGCTGTGTCCCGCTGTGTCCCCGAAGGGTCACCGCTGTTTCGCGTTGTGTCCCGCTGTGTTCCGTGGTGTCCCGCTTTGTCCCCCGCTGTGTCCCCAGCGGAGTCCCCGCTGTGTCCCGCTGTGTCCCGCTGTGTCCTCGCTGTGTCCCCCGCTGTCTCCCGCTGTGTCCCACGCTGTGTCTCACGCTTTATCCCGTCTGTGTCCCACTCTGTCCCGATGTGTCCTGCTGTGTCCACCACTGTGTCCCTTTGTGTAACCTGCTGTGTAACGCTGTGAATCCTGCTGTATCGAGGCTGTGTCACGCTGGGTCCCGCTGTGTCCTTGCTCTGTTATTCGTGGTGTCCCCCTCTGTCCCCCGCTGTGTCCCCCGCTCTGTCCTACTGTGTCCCCCGCTGTGTCCCGTTGTGTCCTACTGTGTCCCGTGGTGTCCCGTTTTTTTCCCACTATGTCCCCTGCTGAGTCCCCTCTGTGTCCCCGCTGTGTCCAGCTGTGTCCTCGCTGTGTGCTCTGCTGTCTCCCGCTTTGTCCTACGCTGTGTCCTACTGTGTCCCAAGGTGTCCCTGCAGTGTCCCCCGCTGTGTCCTGCTGTGTCCCGCTATGTCCCCCGCTGTGTCCTGCTGTGTCCCGCTGTGTCCCCGCTGTGTCTCCGCTGTGTCCCGCTGTGTCCCCCGCTGTGTCCCCGCTGTGTCCCGCTGTGTCCCCTGCTGTGTCCCGCTGTGTCCTGCTGTGTCCCCCGCTGTGTCCCGCTGTGTCCCCCGATGTGTCCTGCTGTGTCCACTGCTGTGACCCCCTTGTGCGTTGCTGTGTCCCGCTGTGTCCCCCACTGTCCCCCGCTGTGTCCTTGCTGTGTCCCTCTGTGTCCCGCTGTGTCCCAAAGTGTCCCCAGCTGTGTCCCGCTGTGTCACCGCTGAGTCCCGCTGGGTCCTCGCTGTGTCCCCCGCTGTGTCCTTCTTTGTCCCTGCTGTGTACCCCGCTGTGTCCCTCTGTGTCCCCCACTGTGTCCCGCTGTGTCCCCTGCTGTGTCCCCACTGTGTCACGCTTTGTTTCGCTGTGTCCGGCTGTGTCCTCACTCTGTCTCCCTCAGTGTCCACCTGTGTCACGCTCTGTCCCCTCTGTGTCCCTCTGTGTCCAGCTCTGTCCCCGCTGTGTGTCCTCTGTGTCCCGCTGTGTACCCTTCTGTGTCCAGCTGTGTCCCCTCTGTGTCCCGCTGTGTCCCTTGTCTGTCCCCCGCTGTCCACCGCTGTGTCTCCTGGGCTGTGTCCCGCAGTGTCCCCGCTGTGTCTCGCTGTGTCCTACTGTGTTCCGTGGAGTCCCGCTTTTTTCCCTCTATGTCCCCTGCTGAGTCTCCTCTGTGTCCCCGCTGTGTCCAGCTGTGTCCTCGCTGTATCCTCCGCTGTCTCCCGCTTTGTCCCACGCTGTGTCCTACTGGTGTCCCACTGTGTCCCTGCTGTGTCCCCCGCTGTGTCCCGCTGTGTCCCGCTGTGTCCCCCGCTGTGTCCTGCTGGGTCCAGCTGTGTCCCCGCTGTGTCCCTGCTGTGTCCGGCTGTGTCCCCCGCTGTGTCCCGCTAGGTCCTGCTGTGTCCCCGCTGTGTACCGCTGTGTCCCTGCAGGTTCACCGCTGTTTCACGCTGTGTCCTGCTGTGTTCCGTGGTGTCCTGCTTTGTCCCCCGCTGTGTCCCGCTGTGTCCACTGCTGGGTCCCCACTGGGTCCCGCTGTGTCTCGCTGTTTCCCGCTGTGTCCTCGCATTGTCCCATGCTGTGTTCCGCTGTGTCCTCCCTGTGTCCCCCGCTGTGTCCCGCTGTGGCCCCCGCTGTGCCCCGCAGTGTCCCGCTGTGTCCCGCTGTGTCCTCGCTGTGTCCCACTATGTCCCCAGTGTTTCCCCACTGGGTCTGCTGTGTCCCGCTGTGTCACCGTTGTGTCCCGCTGTGTCCCCGCTCTATAGACGCTGTGTCCCGCTGTGTCCCCCGCTGTGTCCCACTAGGTCCCGCTGGGTCCCCCGCTGTGTCCCGCTGTGTCCCCGCAGGTTCACCGCTGTTTCACGCTGTGTCCTGCTGTGTTCCTTGGTGTCCCGCTTTGTCCCCCGCTGTGTCCCGCTGTGTCCACTGCTGGGTCCCCGCTGGGTCCCGCTGTGTCTCGCTGTGTCCCGCTGTGTCCTCGCTTTGTCCCATGCTGTGTTAAGCAGTGTCCTCCCTGTGTCCCCCACTGTGTCCCGCTGTATCCCCCGCTGTGCCCCGCAGTGTCCCGCTGTGTCCCTCTGGGTCCCCCGCTGTGTCCTGCTGTGTCCCCCGCTGTGCCCCGCAGTTTCCTGCTGTGTCCCGCTCTGTCCCCCACTGTGTCCCCCGCTGAGTCCTCTATGTGTCGACGCTGTGTCCCGCTGTGTCCTCGCTGCGTCCCCTGCTGTCTCCCGCTTTGTCCCACGCTGTGTCCCACTGTGTCCCGCTGTGTCCTCGCTGTGTCCCCTGCTGTGTCTACTGCTGTGTCCCCACTGTGTCCCGCTGTATCTCGCTGTGTCCCGCTGTGTCCTCGCTGTTTCCCACGCTGTGTTCTGCTGTGTCATCGCTGTGTCCCCCGCTGTGTCCCGTTGTGTCCCCAGCTGTGTACCCCACTGTATCCCCTCTGTCCCCGCGGTATCGACGCTGTGTCCCGCTGGGTCCCGCTGTGTCCTCCCTGTGTTCCCCACTGTGTCCCTCTATGTATCCCTTTGTGTCCCTCGCTGTGACCCGCTGTGTCCCGCTGTGTACTGCTGTGTCCCCCGCTGTGTCCACGCTGTGTCCCGCGCTGGGTCCCGCTGGGTCCCCCCTGTTTCCCCCGCTGTGTCCCGCTGTGTCCGGCTGTGTCCCCCGCTGTGTCCCCCGCTGTGTCCCCCGCAGTGTCAGCGCTTTGTCCCGCTGTGTCCTCACTGTCCCCCGCTGTCTCCCGCTCTGTACCCCGCTGTGTCTCAAGCTTTGTCCCCGCTGTGTCCCACTGTGTCCCGCTGTGTCCCGCTGTGCCCCCACTGTGTCCCGTTGTGTTCACAGCTGTGTACCACGCTGTGAAACGCTGTGTCCCTGCTGTATCGACGCTGTGTCCCGCTGAGTCCCGCTGTGTCCTCGCTGTGTTCCCCGCTGTGTCCCGCTGTGTCCCCCACTGTGTCCCCCGCTGTGTCCCTATGTGTCCCACGCTTTGTCCCCCTGTGTCTGCGCAGTTTCCCAGCTGTGTCCCGCTGTTTCCCACTGTGTTCTGTGGTGTCCCGCTTTGTCCCCCGCTGTGTCCCCAGTGAGTCGCCGCTGTGTCCCCGCTTTGTCCCGCTGAGTCCTCCATGTGTCCCCCACTGTGTCCAGCTGTGTCCCCCGCTGTGTCCCGCTGTGTCCACTGCTGGGACCCGGCTGTGTCCCGCTGTGTCCCCCTGTGTCCCGCTGTGTCCTCACTGTGTCCCACTCTGTGTTCCGCTGTGTCCTCGCTGTGTCCCCCGCTGTGTCCCGCTGTGTCCCCCGCTGTGCCCTGCAGTGTCCCGCTCTGTCCCGCAAGTGTCCTCGCTGTGTCCCTCTGTGTCCCGCTGT
>NW_012295444.1:0-1993 GCF_000151885.1 Dipodomys ordii
GGGCGATTGGAGCGGGCTTTTTAGAGGCAGCACTTGAAAGGGGGTCTTGCTTAACAAGGAGGATCTGACAGGAAGCACAGAGAGCAAAGATGCTGTAGATAAACTACAACATTGTTGAGCATGTTTAGTTCCAGCCAGGGCTGCTGGTGAGAAACTCAAAACTGACTATCCCGAGACAGGCCTGAGTGTTCATAGAAGAACAGCTATCCAGGGTTGGAATTGGGTCTTAGCAGTAGTGGGCTTGCCTAACACACAGGAAACCCTGGGTTTGATTCCTAGGTCCCACATACACAGACAAAGCCGGCAGCAGCACCATGGTTCAGGTGGAACAATGCTTGCCTCAGGCAGAAGAAGCTCCTAGACAGCGCCTAGGCCCTGAGGTCAAGCCCCAGGACTGTGAAAATAAAATAGCATTCCAATGGACCTTGGAGACAGGTGGTTGGCTATGCCCTGTAGCTCTTAGTAGATCCATCCATGCTTAGTGTCTCCTTCTTTGACAGAGGGGAGCTGGACATTCCTTCTGCCCTGCACACCTCTGGATGTGGTTATCAGCAACCCTCCAAACATCTTCCACCAGGACATGGAGTAGCTGGCCCCAGAAATCCTCAGGTACAGGTTGGATGGGGCATGGGGATACAGGGCAGCCCCCAGATGTCCTAGTGGGTCTGACCTGCCCCAGAGGACCAGTCCATCCAGAGGAGGCTGATGGGAGCTTAGAGAGGGGTAGAGATGTGGAGGGGGCTCTTTAATGGCCCTAAACAGATTCCAAGCCTCCCTTTGCTTTCTGTGAGGAAGATAGAGGAGTGTCTAGGTGGTAGTGTATAGAGGAGGACCAGATGGAAATTCTAAAGAATTAGACACCGTAAGCTATGTGCTGGTGGCTCATGCTTGTCATTCTGGCAACTCAGGAGGCTGAGATCCAGATGATCTCATTTCCCAGCCCAGGCAGGAAATTCCCATGAGAGGGTCATCCCCAATGTCCAAACAGAAATGGCGCCATGGCTCAAAAGGTACAGAACTTGCCTTGAGCAAAAATCATCATCAAGGACAGTTCCCAAGCCCTGAGTTCAAGCCCCTCAACAAAAACAACAACAACAACAAACCTAGAAAGACACCCCTTGCCTGCAAGTGATGGTGAAGCAATTGGGGTACTGTGGTTGGGAGACCAGATGCTAGCGTAAGTGTACAGAAATTTCTTAGGACTCTCCAGGTTTGCCCCAATGTGAAGTCAAAGCAGGGTGGGCGTTGCCTTACCAACAATTCCAGAGGTAGTGGCCTGTCTTAGGCAGGGAGTGGGCTAATGGGAGTAGGGATGGGAGGGTATTGTCAATTATATTCCCTCCATCCATGGAACTATAGTTTTGGATGCTGGTGTCAAAGTCTGAAGTGAAGGGTTGCATGTGGTTTGTAGCCTGACAAGTTGGGTTTCACCTGGTTATAAGAAGGTAACTGAAGCAGGGTGCTGCCAGTGGCTCACAACTTTCATCCTAGCTACTCAAGAGACTGAGATCTGAGGCTTGCAGTTCAAAGCCAGCTTGGGCAGGAAAGTCTGTGAGATTTTATCTCCAGAAAACCGGAGGTGTTGCTGTGGCTCCAGTGGTAGAGCATACACTTTCAGCTGAAGAGCTGAGGGACTGCGTGCAGGCCCATAGTTCAAACCCCATGACCGACAACCAAAAATAAGGTGGATGAGTTTTCTGCATAGAGTTGTGTACAGTAGGAAATGCCATGCTGTGTTATGAGCCATTCCAGACGTGTGAGAGGCTGAGATTTGTCTACAGTTGGTGTGAGGACGGTAGTGCCATCTTCTTGGGGTTTGGGATGTTCCGGTGCTCAGGGACTGATAAGGCTTTGGGCTACCTCTGTGTGTATGCGTTTGTGTGTGTGTGTGTGTGTGTGTGTGTGTGTGTGTATTTTTCCCTCACCGTTCTCTGTCCCTTTCCTGGCTGCCTGTCTTCCTCTTCCTGACCTCGGATGTTGCCCCTCTTCCATT
>NW_012295445.1:0-1745 GCF_000151885.1 Dipodomys ordii
ACTAGGGTAGCTCTGCTTCCCAGCTTTTGGTGATTCATTGGAGATAAGAGTCTGCTCAGGCTAGCTTTGAATCTTGATTGATCCTCAGGTGTCAGCCTTGAGTAGATAGTATTTTAGGCATGAACCACTGACACCCATTTGCAAGGATGTCTTTTCATATGCTCTTCTAACAGCGTCTACTTGCCCTGGCCTAGATCTGTGACCTCCACATCAGCTCCCAGCAGCCCTTGACTGTGTGGAGAACAAAAAGCTCAAACTTGATTCCATTTCTTTGTCCTCATGGGAGGGTACGTTTCTTCTGTAGCCTGGGAAAGGAGGGTAGCTGTAGGTGCTTGGCTGGGGGAGAGGTAGTCTGTTTTAGCCAAGAAGGAAAGTGTGGCCAGATGCTAATAGCTCATGCCCTCTTATTCCAAGCATCCTCAGCAGTCTGAGGTCTGAGGATTGCCATTCAGAGGCAGCCCAGCTAGAAAAGTCTGTGAGACTTTCTTCTGCAGCTAGCCACCAAAAAGTTTGAAGAAAAGCTGTGGCTCAAGTGGTAGAGTGCTAGTGCTGAATGAAAAAGGTGAGGGACAGCGTCCAGGCCCTGAACAAGATCACAAATGTCACAAGATTATTTTTAATACCCCTCTCCTAATGACTAATGAAAAATTTCAGTCCAGAGTAAGTAGGACAAAAAATATTTCCAGGAATGATAGATCCATAATTGGTCTACCAAGGCTAGGTAAACGACTTAGAAGTCAAATATAATTCAGTAAAACAATAATTGAGAAGATCATTAGTGCTTCAAAACATTGGTTCTTCAGTAAAATCTGGTTCTGTAGTATAAAAATGTTGTCATTCTCAAACCAATGATAACCTATATTTAATCTCCTGAATGTATATTACTTTTCAAATAAACTTTTAAAATCATTCACCAAAATAACATTTGACAAGTAGATGATACTTAGTGACATTACAAGTTTTGAATGTGTAGGGTGCAAATTAAAATAGAGTTGATTTATTTACCCAGCACTAATGCCAAAGAGGTTCAACCATTCACTGAAGCGTAGAAATAATACCCCCCACCATTTGTCTTGTTCAGTAGGTGCCTTTCAGAAATGTGTTAAATAGATCAGCCACCCATATGTCAAACACAAACCTTAGTAAATAAAATAAATTTCATCACATAAGGTACATTTTAAAAACTCATGAATGATTGCCTTATCATATGTTGTTTTATGTTTTTCCCTATCTTTCTAACATAGTAAGAAATGCGATTTTAAGTCTTGAAAATGGGTACTCATCAGAGATGTGACGAAATAAAATCTGTCTTCTATTTCCATCATATTCCTCTATAGTAGTAAATTGTACTTTTCTTCTTTTTGCAAAACTTGTAGGTAGTAGAAAATATTATCCCATGTAAAATAAAATAATCGCAAACCATTGTACAAAGCCATTTATAAAAACTGGTAGTTAGGGGGCTGGGTGTTTAGCCTAATAGAAGGGTGCCTGCCTGGTGCACACAAGGCAGGGATTGGTCCTCAGCCCTGGAAAAAATGGTAGTTAGAAATATATTCTAAGCCATTTTTAAACTTTCTTGTTGACTAAAGATTAATCTCCCAAATGGGATGAGAATAAAATCATTTCTAGGTGCTTCATGTCTCCAGTCTTGCAAATTGTAATTGCAGATGAATGAATTATGGAAATATAAGCTGACATCAGTTCAAGTGTATGCAGGATTGAAACTCCTTGAATGTATATAAACC
>NW_012295446.1:0-5178 GCF_000151885.1 Dipodomys ordii
TCAACTGTGTCCGTGGTGTCCACAACTGTGTAACACGCTGTGTAATGCTGTGTACCCGCTGTATCGACGCTGTGTCCCGCTGGGTCCCGCTGTGTCCTCGCTGTGTTCCCCGCTGTGTCCCGCTGTGTACCCCTCTGTGTCCCCTGCTGTGTCCCGCATTGTCCCGCTGTGTACTGCTGTGTCGCCTGCTGAGTCCCGCTGTGTCCCCACTGTGTCCCAATGTGTCCTCGCTGTGTCCCCCGCTGTGTCCCACTGTGTCCCAACTGTGTCCCCCGCTGTGTCCCGCTGTGTCCTGCTGTCTCCCCCTCTGTGTCCGCCGCTGTGTCCCTCTGTGTCCCCCGCTTTGTCACCGCTGTGTCCAGTTGTGTCCTCGCTGTGTCCCCCTCTGTCTCCCGCTCTGTCCCCCGCTGTGTCCAACTGTGTCCCGCTGTGTCCCGCTGTGCCCCCACTGTGTCCCGTTGTGTCCACAGCTGTGTACCACGCTGTGTAACGCTGTGTCCCCGCTGTATCGACGCTGTGTCCCGCTGGGTCCCGCTGTGTCCTCGCAGTGTTCCCCGCTGTGTCCCGCTGTGTCCCCCGCTGTGTCCCCCACTGTGTCCTCTCTGTGTCCCCCAATATATCCCGCTGTGTACTCGATGGGTCCCCCGCTGTGTCCCGCTGTGTCACACTGTGTCCCATGGTGTCCTGCTGTGTCTTTGCTGTGTACCACGCTGTCCCCCACTTTGTCCCTAGCTGTGTCCCCCTGTGTCCCGCTGTTTCCTCGCTGTGTCCCCCGCTGTGTCCCGCTGTGTCCTTGCTGTGTCCCCCCTTGTGTTTCGCTGTTTCCTCGCTGTGTCCCCCCCTGTGTGCCGTTGTGTCCCCAGCTGTCTACCCCGTTGTGTCCCGCTGTGTCCCCGCTGTATCAACGCTGTGTCCCGCTGTGTCCCGCTGTGTCCTCGCTGTGTACCGCTCTGTACCCTTCTGTGTCCCCCGCTGTGTCCCGCTGTGTCCCGCTGTGTACTGCTGTGTCCCCCACTGAGTCCCGCTGTGTCCACCCTGTGTCCCCCGCTTTGTCTCTCTTTGTCCCGCTGTGTCCTCGCTGTGTTCCCCGCTGTGTCCCGCTGTGTCCCCCACTGTGTCCCCCGCTGTGTCCCGCTGTGTCCCGCTGTGTCCCCCGCTTTGTGCCCGCTGTGTCCCGCTGTGTACTCCGTTGAGTCCAGCTGTGTCCCGCTGTGTCCCCCGCTGTGTCCCGCTGTGTCCCATTGTGTCCCGCTCTGTCCCTTCTGTGTCCTCGCTGTGTACTCCTTTGTGTCAGGCTGTGTCAACGCTGCGTCTCGCTGTGTCCCCTCTCTGTCTCCGCTGTCCCCCGCTGTGTCCCCCGCTGTGTCCCGCTGTGTCCCGCTGTGTCCCCCGCTTTGTCCCGCTGTGTCCCCGCAGTGTCTCCACTGTGTCCCGCTGTGTCCCGCTGTGTCCCCCGCTTTGTCCAGCTGTGTCCTTGCAGTGTCCCCGCTGTGTCCTGTTGTGTCCTCGCTGTGTCCCCCACTGTGTCCCGTTGTGTCCACCGGTGTGTACCCCGCTGTGTCGCGCTGTGTCCCCGCTGTATCAACGCTGTGTCCTGCTGTGTCCTTCCTGTGTTCCCCGCTGTGTCCCGCTGGGTCCCCGCTGTGTGCCCGCTGTGTCCCGCTGTGTACTTCGTTGTGTCCAGCTGTGTCACCGCTGTGTCCTCGCTGTGTCCCCGCTGTGTCTCACTGTGTCCTCACTGTGTCCCCCTCTGTGTCCCGCTGTGTCCCCTGCTATATGTCCCACTGTGTCCCGCTGTGTCCCGCTCTGTCCCCGCTTTGTGCCCGCTGTGTCCCGCTGTGTACTCCGTTGTGTCCAGCTGTGTCACCACTGTGTCCCGCTGTGTCCTCTCTTTGTCTCCACTGTCCACCGCTGTGTCCCCCGCTGTGTCCCGCTGTGTCCCGCTGTGTCCCCCGCTTTGTCCTGCTGTGTCGACGCAGTGTTCCCTCTGTGTCCTGCTGTGTCACACTGTGTCCCATGGTGTCCCGCTTTTTTCCCCGCTGTTTCCCCCTCTGAGTCCCCTTTGTGTCCCCACTGTGTCCTGCTGTGTCCCGCTGTGTCCTAGCTGTGTCCCCCGCTGTGTCCCGCTGTGTCCCCGCAGGGTCACAAGCTGTGTCCTGCTGTGTCCCGCGGTGTACCCCGCTGTGTCCCGCTATGTTCCCGCAATGTCCCCGCTGTGTCCCGCTGTGTCCCACTGTGTCCTCGCTGTGTCCCCCGCTGTGCCCAGTTGTGTCCCCAGCTGTGTACCCCGCTCTGTCCCGCTGTGTCCCCGTTGTAATGACGCTGTGTCCCGCTGGGTCCCGCTGTATCCTCGCTGTGTCCCGCTGTGTACCCCTCTGTGTCCGCCGCTGTGTCCCGCTGTGTCCCGATGTGTACTGCTGTGTCCCCCGCTGAGTCCCGCTGTGTCCCCGCTGTGTCCAAATGTGTACTCACTGTGTCCCCCGCTGTGTCCCGCTGTGTCCCCCCTGTGTCCCCCGCTGTGTCCTGCTGTGTCCTCAATGTGTCCTCCGCTGTGTCCCATTGTGTCCCCAGCTGTGTTCCCCGCTGTGTCCCACTGTGTCCTCGCTGTATCGATGCTGTGTCCCGCTGTGTCCCGCTGTGTCCTCGCTGTGTTCCCCGCTATGTCCCGCTGTTTCCCCCGCTGTTTCCCCGCTGTGTCCCTCTATGTACCCCGCTGTGTATAGCTTTGTCTCTGATGTGTCTCGCTGTGTCTCACGCTCTGTCCCCCGTTGTGTCCCGCTGTGTCCCCCACTCTGTCCCGCTGTGTACCGCTGTGTCCCCGCAGGGTCACCGCTGTTTTGCGCTGTGTCCCGCTGTGTCAGTGGTGTCCTGCTTTGTCCCCCGCTGTGTCCCCAGCTGAGTCCCTGCTATGTCCCCGCTGTGTCCCTCTGTGTCCTCGCTGTGTCCCCCGCTGTCTCCCGCTCTGTCCCCCGCTGTGTCTCACGCTTTATCCCGTTTGTGTCCCACTCTGTCCCGCTGTGTCCCGCTGTGTCCACCACTGTGTCCCTTTGTGTCCCCAGCTGTGTAACCCACTGTGTAACGCTGTGAATCCCGCTGTATCAAGGCTGTGTCCCGCTGTGTCCCGCTGTGTCCTTGCTCTGTTATTCGTGGTGTCCCCCTCTGTCCCCCACTGTGTCCCCTGCTCTGTCCTACTGTGTCCCCCGCTGTGTCCCGCTGTGTCCCGCTGTGTCCCGCTGTGTCCCCCGTTTTGTGCCCGCTGTGTCCCGCTGTGTACTCCGTTGTGTCCAGCTGTGTCCCGCTGTGTCCCCCGCTGTGTCCCGCTGTGTCCCATTGTGTCCCGCTCTGTCCCTTCTGTGTCCTCGCTGTGTACTCCTTTGTGTCAGGCTGTGTCAACGCTGCATCTCGCTGTGTCCCCTCTCTGTCTCCGCTGTCCCCCGCTGTGTCCCCCGCTGTGTCCCGCTGTGTCCCGCTGTGTCCCCCTCTTTGTCCCGCTGTGTCCCCGCAGTGTCCCCACTGTGTCCCGCTGTGTCCCCCGCTTTGTCCAGGTGTGTCCTTGCAGTGTCCCCGCTGTGTCCTGTTGTGTCCTCGCTGTGTCCCCCACTGTGTCCCGTTGTGTCCACAGGTGTGTACCCCGCTGTGTCGCGCTGTGTCCCCGCTGTATCGATGCTGTGTCCTGCTGTGTCCTTCCTGTGTTCCCCGCTGTGTCCCGCTGTGTCCCCGCTGTGTGCCCGCTGTGTCCCGCTGTGTACTTCGTTGTGTCCAGCTGTGTCACTGCTGTGTGCTCGCTGTGTCCCCGCTGTGTCTCACTGTGTCCTCACTGTGTCCCCCTCTGTGTCCCGCTGTGTCCCCCGCTATATGTCCCGCTCTGTCCCACTCTGTCCTCGCTTTGTGCCCGCTGTGTCCCGCTGTGTACTCCTTTGTGTCCAGCTGTGCCACCGCTGTGTCCCGCTGTGTCCTCTCTTTGTCTCCACTGTCCCCCGCTGTGTCCCCCGCTGTGTCCCGCTGTGTGCCGTTGTGTCCCCCGCTTTGTCCCGCTGTGTCGACGCAGTGTTCCCTCTGTGTCCTGCTGTGTCACACTGTGTCCCATGGTGTCCCGCTTTTTCCCCCGCTGTTTCCCCTTTGTGTCCCCATTGTGTCCCGCTGTGTCCAGCTGTGTCCTAGCTGTGTCCCCCGCTGTGTCCCGCTGTATCACCGCTGTGTCCCAAGCTGTGTCCCGCTGTGTCCCGCTGTGTACCCCGCTGTGTCCCGCTATGTTCCCGCAGTGTCCCCGCTGTGTCCTGCTGTGTCCCACTGTGTCCTCGCTGTGTCCCCCGCTGTGTACCGCTGTGTCCCCGCTGTTTCGATGCTGTGTCTTGCTGTGTCCCACTGTGTCCTCGCTGTGTCCCCCACTGTGTTCTGCTGTGTCACCCGCTGTGTCCCGCTGTGTCCCCCGCTGTGTCCCGCTGTGTCCTCAAAGGGTCACCGCTGTTTCTCGCTGTGTCCCGCTGTGTTGCGTGGTGTCCCGCTTTGTCCCCCGCTGTGTCCCCAGCTGAGTCCCCGCTGTGTCCCCGCTGTGTCCCGCTGTGTCCTCGCTGTGTCCCCCGCTGTCTCCCGCTCTGTCCCCTGCTGTGTCTCACACTTTATCCCGTCTGTGTCCCACTCTGTCCCGCTGTGTCCCGCTGTGTCCACCACTGTGTCCCTTTGTGTCCCCAGCTGTGTAACCCGCTGTGTAACGCTGTGAATCCCGCTGTATCGAGGCTGTGTCCCGCTGGGTCCCGCTGTGTCCTTGCTCTGTTATTCGTGGTGTCCCCCTATATCCCCCGCTGTGTCCCCCGCTCTGTCCCACTGTGTCCCCCGCTGTTTCCCGTTGTGTCCTGCTGTGTCCCCCGCTGTGTCCCTGCTGTGTCCCCGCTGTGACGCTGTGTCCTGCTGTGTCCAGTTGTGTCCCGCTGTAACCCTGCTGAGTCCCCCTGTGTCCCAGCTGTGTCCTGCTGTGTCGTCGCTCTGTCCTCTGCTGTGTCCCGTTGTGTCCTCTGCTGTGTCCCTCTGTGTCAGTCTGTGTCCCGCTGTATCCCGCTGTGACCCCGCTGAGTCCCCGCTGTGTCCTCGCTGTGTCCCCCGCTGTGTCCCGCCGTGTCCTCGCTGGGTCCCCCGCTGTGTCCCGCTGTGTCCCGCTCTGTCCCTGCTGTGTCCTGCTGT
>NW_012295447.1:0-5176 GCF_000151885.1 Dipodomys ordii
GCGGGGGACACAGCAGTATACAGCAGGACTCAGCGGGGACACAGCAGGGACACAGCGGGGAACACAGCGGGACACAGCAGGGAACACAGCGGGACACAGAGGGGGACACAGAGGGGTACACAGCGTGGGACAAAGCGGGAGACAGCGGAGGACACAGCGAGGACACAGCTGGACACAGCGGGGACACAGAGGGGACTCAGCAGGGGACATAGAGGGGAAAAAGCGGGACACCACGGGACACAGTAGGACACAGCGGGACACAGCGGGGACACTGCGGGACACAGCCGGGGGACACACCGGTGGACAGCGGGGGACAGAGAAGGGACACAGCGGGACACATAGGGGACACAGCTGGACACAGAAGGGTACACAGCGGGGCACAGCGGACACACAACGGGGACAGAGCTGGACACAGAGGGACACAGATGGGACAGAGCGTGACACAGCGGGACACAGCGGGACACAGCAGGGGAATCAGCGGGACACAGCGGGGGACACAGGGAGGACACAGCTGGACACTGAGGGAGACAGAGCGAGGACACAGCCGGACACAGCGAAACACAGCGTGACACAGTGGGGACACAGCAGAGGACACAGCGGGACACAGCCGGGGACACAGAGGAACACAGCGGGGTACACAGCAAGGACAAAGCGGGACACAGCGGGGGACACAGCGAGGACATAGCGGGACACAGCTGTGACACAGAGGGACACAGCTGGGGACACTGCGGGACACAGCGGGACACAGCGGGGACACAGCAAGGACACAGCGGGGGACACAGCGGGACACAGCCGGACACAGCCGGGGACACAGCGGGACACAGTGAGAGACACAGCGGGGGACACAGCGGGACACAGAGGGGAACATAGAGAGGACACAACGGGACCCAGCGGGACACAGCGTCGATAGAGCGGGGACACAGCGGGACACAGCGGTGACACAACGGGACTCAGCGGGGGACACTGCGGGACCCAGCGGGACCCAGCGGGGACACAGCAAGGACACAGCGGGGGACACAGCGGGGGACACAACGGGACACAGCGGGGGATACAGCGAGGACACAGTGTGACCCAGCAGGACACAGCGGGGACCCAGCGGGACCCAGCGGGGAAACCAGCGAGGACACAGTGGGACACAGCGGGGGACACAGCGAGAACACAGCGGGGGACACAGCGAGGACTCAGCGGGACTCAGCTGGACACAGCGTCGATACAGCGGGCACACAGCGTTACACAGCGTGGTACACAGCTGTAGACACAACGGGACTCAGTGGGGGCACAGCGGGACACAGCGGGACACAGTGGGACACAGCTGGGACTAAGCGTGAGACACAGCGGGGGACAGAGCTGGAGACAGCGGGGGACACAGCGAGGACACATTGGGACACAGCGGTGACAAAGCGGGGACTCAGAGGGGGACACAGCGGGGGACAAAGCGGGACACCACGGAACACAGCGGGACACAGCGGGAAACAGAGGTGACCCTGCGGGGACACAGCGGGTCACAGCGGGGACAAAGCTGGACCCAGCGGGGTTCACAGAGGGACACAGCGGGGACACAGCGGGGAAACAGCGTGACACAGCAGGACACAGCGGGACACAGTGGGGGACACAGTGAGGACACAGCGGTACACAGCGGGGGACAC
Source organism: Dipodomys ordii (assembly GCF_000151885.1). NCBI lineage: Eukaryota > Metazoa > Chordata > Mammalia > Rodentia > Heteromyidae > Dipodomys > Dipodomys ordii. The sequence goes on from NW_012295447.1 coordinate 1,647, forward strand.
AGCAAGGACACCGCGTGACACAGCAGGGGAAACAGCGGGACACAGCAGGGGACACAGCGGGACACAGCGGGGAACACAGCAGGGGACACAGTGGCACACAGTGGGGGACACAGCAAGGACACAGCGGGACACAGTGGGGGACACAGCGGGAGACAGCGGGGAACACAGCGAGGACACAGCGGGACACAGCGGGACTCAGCGTCGATACAGAGGGGACACAGTGTTCCACAGCGTGGTACACAGCTGTGGAAACAACAGGACACAATGGGGGCACAGCGGAATACAGCGGGACACAGTGGGACACAGCGGGGATAAAGCCTTGAGACACAGCGGGGGACAGAGCGGGAGACAGCGGGGGACACAGCGAGGACAAAGAGGGACACAGCGGGGACACAGCGGGGACTCAGCGTGAGACACTGCGGGGGACAAAATGGAACACCAAAGAACACAGCGGGACACAGCGGGAAACAGCGGTGACCCTGCGGGGACACAGCGGGACACAGCGGGGGACACAGCGGGACACAGCGGGGGACACAGCGGAACACAGTGGGGGACAGAGCATGGGACACAGCAAGACACATCGGGGACCAAGCTGGACACAGTGGGGTTCACAGAGGGACACAGCGGGGACACAGCGTAGACACAGCGGGACAAAGCGGGTCCCAGCAGGGACACAGCGGGACACAGCGGGACACAGCGGGACACAGCGGGGGACACAGTGGGACACAGCGGGGGACACAGCGAGGACACAGCGGGACACGGGGGGGACACAGCGAGGACACAGCGGGACATAGCAGGGAAACAGCGGGACACAACGGGGACACAGCAGTTGAAACAGGGGGAAACAGCAGGGGACACAGCAGGACACAGGGGGGGACACAGTGGGAGACACAGCCAGACACAGCGGGGGACACAGGTGGGACACAGCGGGTCACAGCGGGCCTCAGCAGGGGACACAGCAGTACACAGCGGGACACAGCGGGACACAGCGGGGGACACAGCAGGACACAGAGGGGGACACAGAGGGGTACACAGTGGGACACAGCTGGGAACACAGCGAGGACACAGCGGGACCAAGCGGGACACAGTGTTGATACATCGGGGACACAGCGGGACACAGCGGGACACAGCGGGGTACACAGCTGGGGACACAAAGGGACACATCGGGGGACACAGCTAGGACACAGTGGAACACAGCCTGGGACACAGCGAGGACACAGAGGGACACAGCGGGACACAGCAGGGACACAGCAGTAGACACAGTGGGACACAGCGGGGACAAAGCGGGGGACATAGCGGGGGACTCAACTGGACACAGCGCGGACCCAGCGGGACCCAGCGGGGAAACAGCGGGGACTCAGTGGGGGACACAGTGGGACAAAGGTGGTCACAGCGGGACACAGCGGCGACACAGCAGGGACACAGCGGCAGACACAGCCGGACACAGTGGGACACAGCGGGGACACAGCGGGACACAGCGGAGGACACAGCGGGGACACAGCTAGGGACACAGTAGGGGACACAGTGGGGGACACAGCGGGACACAGCGGGGAACACAGCGAGGACCCAGCGGGACCAAGCAGGACACAGCGTCGATACAGCTGGGGAAACAGCAGGACACAGGGGGACACAGCGGAGGCCAGACCGCAACACAGCGAGGGACACAGGGAGGACAAAGCGGGACACAGCTGGGACACAGCGGGACATAGCGGGGGACAGAGCGGGACACAGCGGGGGACACAGGGAGGACACAGCGGGACACAGCGGGGACACAGCAGGGACTCAGTGGGGGACACAGCAAGGGACAAAGCAGGGACACAGCGGCGACTCAGCGGGGGACACAGCGGGGGACATAGCGGTTCACCACGCAACACAGCGGGACACAGCAGGAAACAGCGGTGACCCTGCGGGGACACAGCGGGACACTGCGGGGGACCCAGCAGGACACAGTGGGGGACAGAGCGTGGGACACAGTGAGACACAGTGGGACACAGCGGGACACAGCGGGGACACAGCAATGACACAGCAGGTACACAGCGGGTACAGAGCGGGACACAATGGGACACAGCGGGGGACACAGCAGGACACAGCGGGGACACAGCGGGACACAACGGGACACAGAGGGACACAGTGAGGACACAGCGGGACTAAGCGGGACAAAGCGTCGATACAGCGAGGACCCAGCGGGACCCAGCGGGGTACAAAGGTGGGGACACAAAGGGACACAGTGGGGGACACAGCGGGACACAGCGGGACAAAGTGGGACACAGCGGGGACAAAGTGTGAGACACAGTGGGGGACAGAGCGGGAGACAGCAGGGGAAACAGCGAGGACACAGCGGGACACAGCAGGGACACAGCCGGGAATCAGGGGGGGACACAGCGGGGGACATAGTGGGACACCACGGAACACAGCGGGACACAGCGGGAAACAGCAGTGACCCTGCGGAGACACAGCATGACACAGCGGGGGACCCAGTGGGACACAGTGGGGGACAGAGCGTGGGACACAGCGAGACACAGCCAGGACAAAGCTGAACAGAGCGGGGTACACAGCGGGACACAGCGAGGACACAGCGGGATACAGGGGGTCACAGCAGGGACACAGCGGGACACAGCGGGACACAACGGGGGACACAGCGGGACACAGCGGGGGACACAGCGAGGACACAGCAGGACACAGCGGGGACACAGCAAGGACACAGCGGGGGACACAGCAGGGGACACAGCGGAAAACAGCTGGACACAGCGGGGTACACAGGGGGGACACAGAGGGGACACAGAGGGACTCAGCGGGGGACACAGAAGTACACAGCGGGACACAGCGGGAGACAGAGTGGGGACACAGAGGGGTACACAGCGGGACACAGCGGGACACAGTGGGACACAGCGGGGACAAAGCGTGAGACACAGCGGGGGACAGAGCGGGAGACAGCGGGGGACACAGCAAGGACACAGCGGGACACAGCGGGGACACAGCGGGGACTCAGTGTGAGACACTGCGGGGGACAAAATGGGACACCACGGAACACAGCGGGACACAGAAGGAAACAGCGGTGACCCTGCGGGGACACAGCGGGACACAGCGGGGGACACAGCGGGACACAGCGGGGGACACAGCGGAACACAGTGGGGGACAGAGCGTGGGACACAGAGAGACACAGCGGGGACCAAGCTGGACACAGTGGGGTTCACAGAGGGACACAGCAGGGACACAGCGGAGACACAGCGGGACAAAGCAGGTCCCAGCAGGGACACAGCGGGACACAGCAGGGGACACAGCGGGACACATCGGGGGTCACAGCGGGGGACACAACGGGACACAGCGGGACACACATGGTACACAGTGGGGACACAGCAGGACACAGCGGGGGACATAGCGAGGACACATTGGGACACAGGGGGGCACAGCGGAACTCAGCGGGGGACACAGCAGTACACAGCGGGACACAGCGGGCACACAGCAGGGACACAACGGGGGACACAGCAGGACACAGTGGGACACAGTGGGGGACAAAGGGGAGACAGCTG
>NW_012295448.1:0-1395 GCF_000151885.1 Dipodomys ordii
TCGCTATTTTCCTTTTCTTCTGTTTCTTCTTGCAGAGAGGTGTTAAACACTTGCAGATTTTCCCCTCCTTCTTTCCCTGATAGACAGGCCTGAATAGCTACTACAATGGGGTAAAAGATTAGGGGCAGCTCAGAGCCGTCACGACTTCCTTTTTATGAACTGCCTGAAGGACGTGGGTCCACCTGTCTGGATCTCAAATGGCCCCGGAGTCAATCCAGTCACACAATTCATTCACTATTTCCCATATTAATCTAGCTTCCTTTTGTAATACTTTTATCTGCCTACTCTGGAGCAAGGCAATAAGTGCTTGTGATTGAGGATCTCCTGCTGTGGGGGGGGGGGGGGGAAGGTTGCCCATGGAGGCACTAATTTTGCACTAGACCCTAGACCATAAATCTTCTGAAAGCGATCAAGCCACTCGTTGGGCGCCACTTGTAGGGCTAGATCTCCAGCAGAAGGTAAGCATAAATGACTCACACAGGGATCCCACGTTGGGAGAACAGGCTTATGCAGGTCTTGTTTATTTCTGCAAGAGGGGGGGATTATGTAGCCCCAGCTTTTCCAACCTCCTGAGTCCTTGCCAGCCAATTACTTAGTGGGGAGTTGATGTAAGGCACTTGTGATGGGCACTGCTTGGTTACAGGCACTGATTGGTCCCCCGGGGTTTGTAGGGAGCACGGACATCTCATGGCTGGCAAGCTAGGCATATTTGCCTGTGGGTCACATCTCTATGAGCAGGAAGTGTGTTTCAACTGCTACTCTAGCTGACTCAACCAGATCTGACCGGCTCTACCCACACTACATCTTCATGGTTTTCCTTTTAAAACTCTTTTATTTGGATGTGGAATTTATTTTCATGTCTTCATTCAATCTGTTCTGCATTGTAGTGAGCTAAATAGGCTCTGTAAAATCACTTTAGGTAGCAAAAATATTAAGACAATGTATATCAAAAAGTTTGGCCTCCCTCCACTCCTGAAGCCAATATGCTTAGCTAGGGCTTCTAAGAACGTGTTTTCTTGCATTTTCATTTTGCTCAGTTCTTTTCTGATCCTAAAACTTTTTGGCTTATTTAATAAGAGAAATCTTCACTATCTCATGTTAATAAGGATATTATATTTTGTAAGCTACTAAGAAATGTGAAATCATTGGTTTCAAGTATCCAATCAGATTTTTTTCTGTGTTCAGTGCTTCACGTGCAAAGACATTGTGGAAAGTATTACAAACAGAAAAGTGTAAACCCAATACTTTCTTTCTTTGTTGAGGGCACTTTCTCCCTACATATTTGGACCCAAATTATATTTTTCAGAGAATTACTGTTTGGTAGTTAAAGTCAATTCACAAATTTTGATGTCTTTTTTTTAAAGAACTTTGAATTTAAATTCCACTACAACCTTG
>NW_012295449.1:0-5175 GCF_000151885.1 Dipodomys ordii
GACACAGCAGGTTACATGGTGGAGGGACACATCGGGACACAGTGGACACACAGGGAACACAAGGGGGACACAGCGGGACACAGCGGGAGACACAGCGAGGACACATTGGGACACAGCGGGGACACAGCGGGCCACAGCGGGGACCACAGCGAGGACCCAGTGGGACCCAGCAGGACACAGCGTCGATACAGCGGGGGACACAGCGGGACACAGCGGGGGACACAGGGAGGACAGAGCGGGACACAGCGGGGACACACCAGGGACTCACCGCGGGACACAGCGGGGGACAAACTGGGACACCACGGGACACAGTGTGACACAGCGGGACACAGCAGGGACAAAGCGGGAACATAGGGGGACACAGCGGGGTACACAGCGAGACACAGCGGGACACAGCAGGGTACACAGTGGGGACACAGCGGGACACAGCAGGGGACACAGCGAGGACACAGCGGTCACAGTGGAACACAGCGTGGGACAAAGCAGGAGACAGCACGGGACACAGCGAGGACACAGCGGGACCCAGCGGGACACATCGTCGATACAGCGGGGATACAGCGGGACACAGCGGGGCCACAGCAGTACACAGCAGGACACAACGGGGACACAGCAGGGACACAGCGGGGGACACAGCGGACACAGCGGGACACAGCGGGAGACACAGCGGGACACAGAGGGGGGCACAGAGGGGTACACAGTGGGACACAGCGGGGAACACAGCGAGGACACAGCGGGACCCAGCGGGACACAGCATCGATACAGCGGGGACACAGTGGGACACAGCGGGGTACACAGCTGGGGACACAATGGGACACAGCGGGGGACACAGCGGGGGACACAGCGGAACACAGCGGGGGACACATGGAGGACTCAGCGGGACAAAGCGGGGACACAGCGGCGAGTCACCTGGGGACACCGCGGGGGACAAAGCGGGCCCACCACAGAACACAGTGGGAAACAGCGGGACACAGCGGGGAAACTGCGGGGACACAGGGGGACAAAGCGTGGGACACATAGGGACACAGCGGGGGACACAGTGAGGGACATAGCGGGACACAGCGGGGAACACAGCGAGGACACAGCGGGACCCAGCGGTACACAGCGTCGATACAGCGGGAACACAACGTTACACAGCGTGGTACACAGCTGTGAACACAACGGGACACAGTGGGGGCACAGCGGGACACAGCGGGACACAGTGGGACACAGCGGGGACAAAGCTTGAGACACAGCGGGGTACAGAGTGGGAGACAGCAGGGGACATAGCGAGGACGCAGCGGGACACAGCGCTGACACTGCGGGGGACACAGCGGGGGACACAGCAGGGGACACAGCCGGACACAGCGGGACACAGCGGGGGGCACAGGGGGAACACAGCGGGACCCAGCGCGGGACACAGCGAGGACGCACTGGGACACAGCGGGGACACAGCGGGACTCAGCGGGGGACACAGCAGTACACAGCGGGACACAGCGGGACACAGCGGGGGACACAGAGGGGTAAACAGCGGGACACATCGGGGAACACAGCGAAGACACAGCGGGACCAAGCGGGACACAGCGTCGATACAGCGGGGACACAGCGGGACACAGCGGGGTACACAGCTGGGTACACAACGGGACACAACGGGGGACACAGCGAGGACACAGCAGAACACAGCGTGGGAAAAAGCGAGGACACAGCGGGACACAGCGAGACACAGCGAGACACAGTGGGGACACAGCAGTAGACACAGCGGGACACAGCGAGGACACAGCGGGGACACAGCGGGGACACAGCGGCACCCAGCAGGACACAGCGGGGCACACAGCGGGACACAGCGGGACACAGCTTGGGACACAGCGGGAACACAGCAGGACACAGCCGGGGACACAGCGAGGACACAGCGGGACACAGCGGGACACAGCGTGGGACAAAGCAGGAGATAGCAGGGGACACAGCGAGGACACAGCGGGACACAGTGGCGACACATAGAGGACTCAGCGGGGGACACAGTGGGGGACAGAGCGGGACACAGCGGGATCCAGCAGGGACAAAGCGTGAGACACAGCGGTGGACAGAGCGGGATACAGAGGCGGACACAGCGAGGACACAGCGGGACACAGCGGGGACACAGAGGTGGCTCAGGGGGGCCACAGCGGGGGACAAAGCGGGACACCACGGAACACAGCGGGACACAGCGTGAAACAGCGGTGAACCTGCGGGGACACAGCGGGACACAGCGGGGGACACAGTGGGACACAGCGAGGACACAGCGGGGACACTGCGGGACCCAGCAGGACACAGCGGGACACAGCAGGACACAGCGGGGGACACAGCGGGACACAGCCGGGGATACAGCGGGACACAGCGGGGACACAGAGGGGACTCAGAATGGGACATAGTGGGGGACAAATCGGGACACCACAGGACACAGTGGGACACAGCGGGACACAGCGGGGACACTGCGGGGACACAGCGGGACAAAGCGGGGGACCAAGCGGGACCCAGCAGGACACAGCAGGACCCAGCGGGGAATCAGCGGGGACACAGTGGGACACAGCGAGGACACTGCGGGACTCAGCGGGACACTGCAGGGCACAGCGGGGGACACAGCGGGACACAGCAGGGGACACAGGGAGGACACAGCGGAACACAGCGTGGGACAAAGCGAGGACACTGGGGGAAACAGCGAGACACAGCGGGACCCAGCGGGGACCCAGCATTGGACAAAGCGGGACACAGTGGGGGACAAAGCGGGACACCACGGAACACAGCAGGACACAGCGTGAAACAGCGGTGAACCTGCGGGGACACAGCGGGACACAGCGGGGGACACAGCGGGACACAACGGGACACAGCGGGGGACACAGCCGGACACAGCAGGGACACAGCGGAGACACAGCGGGACCCAGCAGGACACAGCGGGGGACACAGCGGGACACAGCGGGACACATCGGGGGACACAGCAGGGACACAGGGGGACACAGTAGGACACAGCGTGGGACAAAGCGGGAGACAGCGGAGGACACAGCGAGGACACAGCTGGACACAGCAGGGACACAGAGGGGACTCAGCAGGGGACATAGAGGGGAAAAAGCGGGACACCACGGGACACAGTAGGACACAGCGGGACACAGCGGGGACACTGCGGGACACATCCGGGGGACACAGCGGTGGACAGCGGGGGAAAGAGAAGGGACACAGCGGGACACAGAGGGGACACAGCTGGACACAGAAGGGTACACAGCGGGACACAGCGGACTCACAACAGGGACAGAGCTGGACACAGAGGGACACAGAGGGGACAGAGTGTGACACAGCGGGACACAGCGGAACACAGCAGGGGACTCAGCGGGACACAGCGGGGGACACAGGGAGGACACAGCTGGACACTGAGGGAGACAGAGCGAGGACACAGCCGGACACAGCGAAACACAGCGTGACACAGTGGGGACACAGCAGGGGACACAGCGGGACACAGCGTGGGACACAGAGGGACACAGCGAGGTACAGAGCAGGGACAAAGTGGGACACAGCGGGGGACACAGCGAGGACAAAGCGGGACACAGCGGTGACACCGCGGGACACAGCTGGGGACACTGCGGGACACAGCGGGACCCAGCGGGGACAAAGCATGAGACACAGCGGTGGACAGAGCAGGAGACGGAGGCGGACACAGCGAGGACACAGTGGGACACAGAGGGGACACAGAGGTGGCTCAGGGGGGGCCACAGCGGGGGACAAAGCTGGACACCACGGAACACTGCGGGACACAGCGTAAAACAGCGGTGAACCTGCGGGGACACAGCGGGGGACACAGCGGGACACTGCGGGGACACAGCGGGGACACTGCAGGACCAGGCAGGAAACAGCGGGACACAGCAGGACACAGCGGGGAACACAGCGGGACACAGCGGGGGACACAGCGGGACACAGCGGGGACACAGAGGGGAATCAACAGTGGACAAAGCAGGGGACAAATCGGGACACCACAGGACACAGTGGGACACAGCGGGACACAGCGGGGACACTGCGGGGACACAGCGGGACAAAGCGGGGGACCCAGCGGGACACAGCGGGACACAGCAGGACCCAGCGGGGAAAGAGGGGGGACACAGTTTGACACAGCGAGGACACAGCGGGACACAGCGGGACACTGCGGGGCACAGCAGGGGACACAGCAGGACACAGCGGGGGACACAGGGAGGACACAGCGGAACACAGCATGGGACAATGCGAGGACACAGCGGGAAACAGCGAGACACAGCGGGACCCAGCGGGGACCCAGCAGTGGACACAGCAGGACACAGCGGGGGACAAAGCGGGACACCACGGAACACAGCAGGACACAGCGTGAAACAGCGGTGAACCTGCGGGGACACAGCGGTACACAGCGGGGGACACAGCGGGACACAGCGGGACACAGCGGGGGACACAGCCGGACACAGCAGGGACACAGCAGGGACACAGCGGGGACACAGCGGGACACAGCGGGGGACACAGCGGGACACAGCGGGACACAGCGGGGGACACAGCGGGGGACACAGCCGGACACAGCAGGGACACAGTAGGACACAGCGTGGGACAAAGCGGGAGACAGCGGAGGACACAGCTGGACACAGCGGGGACACAGAGGGGACTCAGCAGGGGACATAAAGGGGAAAAAGCGGGACACCACGGGTCACAGTAGGACACAGAGGGACACAGCGGGGACACTGCGGGACACAGCCGGGGGACACAGCGGTGGACAGCGGGGGACAGAGAAGGGACAAAGCGGGACACAGAGGGGACACAGCTGGACACAGAAGGGTACACAGCGGGGCACAGCGGACACACAACGGGGAAAGAGCTGGACACAGAGGGACACAGATGGGACAGAGCATGACACAGCGGGACTCAGCGGGACACAGCAGGGGACTTAGCGGGACACAGCGGGGGACACAGGGAGGACACAGCTGGACACTGAATGAGACAGAGCGAGGACACAGCCGGACACAGCGAAACACAGCGTGACACAGTGGGGACACAGCAGGGGACACAGCAGGACACAGCGGGGGACACAGAGGGACACAGCGGAGTACACAGCAGGGACAAAGCGGGACACACCGGGGGACACAACGAGGACACAGCGGGACACAGCGGTGACACAGCGGGACACAGCTGGGGACACTGCGGGACACAGCGTTACACAGC
>NW_012295450.1:0-5174 GCF_000151885.1 Dipodomys ordii
GCTGCTTCTCCTTCTGCTGCTTCTTCTACTTCTCCTTCTGCTTCTCTTTTTGCTTCTCCTTCTGCTTCTGCTTCTTCTGTTTCTCCTGCCTGAATTTCTGGTTCTACTTCTTCTGCTGCTTCTCCTTCTGCTTCTGCTTCTTCTCCTCTTCTGTTTTTTCTGTTTCTGCTTCTCCTGCTTCTGCTTCTCCTGCTTCTCCTTCCTTTCCTCTGCTTCTGCTTCTGCTTCTCCTTCTTCTGCTTCTCTTTCTGCTTCGGCTTCTTCTGATTCTCCGACTAATCCTTCTTCTTCTCCTTCTATTTCTGCTTCTCTTTCTGTTTCTGCATCTCCTTCTGCTTCACCTTCTGCTGCTCCTTCTCCTTCTTCTGTTTCTCCCTCTGCTTCTGCTTCTTATGCTTCTTCTTTTTCTTTTGCTTCTGCTTCTCCTGCTTCTGCTTCTTATGCTTCTACTGCTTCTTCTTCTGCTTCTGTTTCTTCTGCTTCTAATTCTCTTTCTGCTTCTGCTTCTCCTGCTTGTTTTTCTGCTTCTTCTTCTGCTTCTCCTTCTGCTGCTGCTTCTACTTCTCCTTCTGCTTCTCTTTTTGCTTCTCCTTCTGCTTCTGCTTCTTCTGTTTCTCCTGCCTGAATTTCTGGTTCTATTTCTTCTGCTGCTTCTCCTTCTGCTTCTGCTTCTACTTCTACTTCTGTTTCTGCTTCTCCTGCTTCTACTCTTTCGGCTTCTCCTGCTTCTGCTTATTTTGCTTCTCCTGCTTTTTTTTCTGCTTCTCATTCCTCTTCGGCTTCTGCTTCTGCTTCTGCTTATCCTCCTTCTCCTACTTCTGCTTCTCCTTCATCTTCTGCTTCTTCTGCTTCTCCTGCTTCTCCTTCTGCATCTCCTTCTGCTTGTGCTTGTCCTTATGCTTCTTCTTCTGCTTCTGCTTTTCCTTCTTTTGCTTCTCCTTTTGCTTCTGCTTCTTCTGCTTTTCCTGCTTCTCCTTCTGCTTCTGCTTCTTCTGCTTCTCCTGCTTCTCCTTCTGCATCTTCTTCTGCTTCTCCTTCTCCGTCTTCTGCTTCTCCTTCTGATTCTCCTTGTGCTTCTTCTTCTTCTGCTTTACCTGCTTCTCTTTCTGCTTCTCCTTCTGCTTCTCCTTCTGTTTCTCCTTCTCCTTCTTGTTCTTCTGCTTTTCCTTCTGCTTCTGCTACAACGGCTACTGCTTCTACTTCTTCTGTTTCTTCTGCTTCTCCTTCTGCTATCGATTCTCTTTCCGCTTCTGCTTCTCCTACAGCTTCTCATTCTGCTTCTCCAGATTCTGCTTCTTCTGCTAATCCTGCTTCTCCTTCTGCTTCAGGTTCTGCTTCTGCTTCTTCGGATTCTTATGCTTCTGCTTCTCCTGCTTCTGCTTCTTCTGCTTCCCCTCCTTCTCATCTCCTTCTCTTTCTGCTTCTCCTTCTGTTTCTGCTTCTCCTTCTTGTCCTTCTCCTGTTTCTTCTGCTTCTGCTTCTACTGTTTCTGCTTCTCCTGCTTCTCCTTCTGCTGCTCTTTCTGCTTCTCCTGCTGATTTTCCTTCTCCTGCTCCTCCTTCTGCTCCTCCTTCTGCTTCTCTTTCTGCTTCTCCTTCTCCTTCTCCTTCTCTTTATTCTGCTTTTCCTTCTGCTTCTCCTCCTGCTTCTGCATCTTCTGCTTCTTCTGCTACTGCCTCTGCTTCTTCTGTTTCTTCTGCTTCTCCTTCTGCATCTCCTTCTGCTTTTGCTTCTCTTTCTGCTTCTGCTTCTCCTTCTGCTTCTCCAGATTCTGCTTCTTCTCCTCCTCCTGCTTAATCCTCTGCTTCAGGTTCTGCTTCTGCTTCTTCGGCTTCTTCTGCTTCTGCTTCTCCTGCTTCTCTTTTTGCTTTTCCTTCTGTTTCTGCTTCTCCTTCTGCTTCTGCTTCTTTTCCTTCTTCTGTTTCTTCTGCTTCTGCTTCTCCTGCTTCTGATTCTCCTGCTTCTCGTTCTGCTTCTCTTTCTGCTTCTCTTTCTGCTTCTCCTTCTCCTTCTTCTGCTTCTCCTTCTTCTTCTGCTTCTCCTTCTGCTTTTGCTTCAATTTCTCCTTCTGCTTCTCATTCTGCTTCTGCGTCTTCTGTTTCTTCTGCTTCTCCTGCTTCTGCTTCTCCTGATTCTCCTACTTCTCATGCTGCTTCTCCTTCTGCGTCTCTTTCTGCTTCTGCTTATCCTTTTGCTTCTCCTACTCCTAATCTTTCTCTCTCGCCTTCTCCGACTTCTTCTTCTTCTGCTTCTGCTTATTCTACTATTACTGTTTCTTCTGCTTCTGCTTCAGATTGTGCTTCTTCTGTTTCTCCCTCTGCTTCAGATTCTGCTTCTGCTTCTTCGGCTTCTCCTGTTTCTTCGGCTTCTCCTGTTTCTTCTGCTTCTGCTTCTCCTGCTTCTTCTGCTTCTCCTGCTTCTCTTTCTGCTTCTCCTTCTGCTTCTGCTTCTCCTTCTGCTTCTGCTTCTGCTCTTCTCCTTCTTCTGTTTCTTTTGCTTCTGTTTCTTCTTCTTCTTCTTCTTCTGTTTCTTCTGATTCTACTTCTGCTTCTCCTTCTTCTCCTCTTTCTGCTTCTACTTCTGCTTCTTCTGATTTTCCTGCTTCTCCTTCTTGTTCTGCTTCTGTTTCTGCTTCTCTTTCTGCTTCTGCTACCCCTTCTGCTGCTCCTTCTACTTCTCCTTCTTCTGCTTCTCCCACTGCTTCTGCTTCTGCTTCTTCTTCTTCTTCTTCTTCTTCTTCTTCTTCTTCTTCTCTTTCTTCTGCTTCTGCTTTTCCTGCTTCTTCTGCTTCTTCTGCTTCTCTTTCTGCTTCTCATTCTGCTTCTGCTTCTCCTTCTGCTTCTCCTATTGCTTCTGCTGCCCTTCCTTCTCCTTCTCCTTTTCCTACTTCTGCTTCTCCTTCTGCTTTTGCTTCTTCTGCTTCTCCTGCTTCTCCTTCTGTATCTTCTTCTGCTTCTGCTTCTCCTTCTGCTGCTTCTTCTGCTTCTGCTTCTCCTTCTTCTGCATCTCCTTCTGCTTCTCCTTCTGCTGCTCCTTCTGCTTCTCGTTCTTCTTCTGATTCTCCTTCTGCTCTTCCTACTCCTAATCCTTCTCTTTCTCCTTCTCCTTCTTCTTCTTCTGCTTCTCGTTCTGCTTCTGCTACTGCTTCTTCTGCTTGTTCTGTTTCTTCTGCTTCAGGTCCTGCTTCTGTTTCTTCAGCTTCTTCTGTTTCTTGTGCTTCTGCTTCTCCTGCTACTGCTTCTTCTGCTTCTCTTTCAGCTTCTCCTTCTGCTTCTGCTTCTCCTTCTGCTCCTTCTCCTTCTTCTGTTTCTTCTTCTACTTCTGCTTCTCCCGCTTTTGCTTCTTCTGCTTCTCCTTCCTTTCCTCTGCTTCTGCTTCTCCTTCTCCTTCTTCTGCTTCTCTTTCTGCTTCTGCTTCTTCTGATTCTCCAACTAATCCTTCTTCTTCTCCTTCTGTTTCTGCTTCTCTTTCTGCTTCTCCATCTCCTTCTGCTTCACCTTCTGCTGCTCCTTCTCCTTCTTCTGTTTCTCCCTCTGCTTCTGCTTCTGCTTCTTATGCTTCTTCTTGTTCTTCTGCTTCTCCTGCTTCTGCTTCTTATGCTTCTACTGCTTCTTCTTCTGCTTCTGCTTCTTCTGCTTCTTCTGCTTCTACTTCTCTTTCTGCTTCTGCTTCTCCTGCTTGTTTTTCTGCTTCTTCTGCTGCTTCTCATTCTGCTGCTTCTTCTACTTCTCCTTCTGCTGCTTCTTCTACTTCTCCTTCTGCTTCTCTTTTTGCTTCTCTTTCTGCTTCTGCTTCTTCTGTTTCTCCTGCCTGAATTTCTGGTTCTACTTGTTCTGCTGCTTCTCCTTCTGTTTCTGTTTCTGCTTCTTCTGCTTCTTCTCTTTCGGCTTCTCCTGCTTCTGCTTCTTGTGCTTCTCCTGCTTCTCTTTCTCCTTCTCATTCCGCTTCGGTTTCTCCTTCTGCTTCTCCTCCTTCTCCTTCTCCTACTTCTGCTTCTCCTTCAGCTTCTGCTTCTTCTGCTTCTCCTGCTTCTCCTTCTGCATCTCCTTCTGCTTGTGCTTGTCCTTATGCTTCTTCTTCTGCTTCTGCTTCTCCTTCTCCTTCTTTTCTTTTTCCTTTTGCTTCTGCTTCTTCTGCTTTTATTATTTCTCCTTCTGCTTCTGCTTCTTCTGCTTCTCCTGCTTCTCCTTCTGCATCTTCTTCTGCTTCTACTTCTCCTTCTCCTTCTTCTGCGTATCCTTCTGATTCTCCTTCTGCTTCTTCTTCTTCTGCTTTACATGCTTCTCATTCTGCTTCTCCTTCTGTTTCTCCTTCTCCTTCTTGTTCTTCTGCTTTTCCGAATCTCCTTCTCCTTCTTTTGATTCTCCTTTTGCTTATGCTTCTTCAGCTTTCCTACTTCTCCTTCTGCTTCTGCTTCTTCTGCTTCTCCTGCTTCTCCTTCTGCATCTTCTTCTGCTTCAGCTTCTCCTTCTCCTTCTTCTGCTTCTCCTTCTGAATCTCCTTCTGCTTCTTCTTCTTCTGCTTTACCTGCTTCTCATTCTGCTTCTCCTTCTGTTTCTCCTTCTCCTTCTTGTTCTTCTGCTATTCCTTTGGCTTCTCCATCTGTTTCTGCTACAACTGCTACTGCTTATACTTCTTCTGTTTCTTCTGCTTCTCCTTCTGCTTTTGATTCTCTTTCTGCTTCTGCTTCTCCTTCAGCTTCTCGTTCTGCTTCTCCAGATTCTGCTTCTTCTGCTTCTCCTTCTGCTTCAGGTTCTGCTTCTGCTTCTTCGGATTCAAAAGCTTCTGCTTATTCTGCTTCTGCTTCTTCTGCTTCCCCTCCTTCTCTTTCTGCTTCTCCTTCTGTTTCTGCTTCTCCTTCTGCTTCTGCTTCTTGTCCTTTTACTGATTCTTCTACTTCTGCTTCTCCTGTTTCTGCATCTCCTGCTTCTCCTTCTGCTGCTCTTTCTGCTTTTCCTGCTGCTTTTCCGTCTCCTGGTCCTTCTTCTGCTTCTCTTTCTGCTTCTCCTTCTGTTTCTCCTTCTCCTTCTCGTTCTTCTGCTTTTCCTTCTTCTTCTCCTTCTGCTTTTGCTTCTCTTTCTGCTTCTGCTTCTCCTTCTGGTTCTCCTTCTTCTTCTCCAGATTCTGCTTCTTCTGCTTCTCCTGATTCTTCTTCTGCTTCTCCTTCTGCTTCT
>NW_012295451.1:0-5172 GCF_000151885.1 Dipodomys ordii
CTCCTTCTGCTTCTGCTTCTCCTTCTGCTTCTGCTTCTGCTCTTCTCCTTCTTCTGTTTCTTATGCTTCTGTTTCTTCTGCTTCTTTTTCTTCTGTTTCTTCGGATTCTACTTCTGCTTCTCCTTCTTCTCCTTTTCTTTCTGCTTCTTCTGATTCTCCTTCTTCTCCTTCTTGTTCTCCTTCTGTTTCTGCTTCTCTTTCTGCTTCTGCTTCTCCTTCTGCTGCTCCTTCTCCTTCTCCTTCTTCTGCTTCTCTCACTGCTTCTGCTTCTGCTTCTTTTGCTTATTCTTTTTCTTCTGCTTCAGCTTCTCCTGCTTCTGCTTCTTCTCCTTCTACTGCTTCTGATTATACTTCTCCTTATGCTTCTCCTTATGCTTCTCCTTATGCTGCTGCTTCTTTTTCTTCTTGTTCTTCTTCTTCTTCTTCTTCTCTTCCTTCTGCTTCTGCTTTTCGTGCCTCTTCTGCTTCTACTGCTTCTCTTTCTGCTTCTTGTCCTTCTCCTGTTTCTTCTCCTTCTGCTTCTCCTGCTTCTGCTTCTTCTGCTTTTCCTGCTTCTCTTTCTGCTTCTCCTTCTGCTTCTCCTTCTGGTTCTGCTCCTTCTCCTTCTTCTGTTTCTTCTTCTTCTGCTTCTCCCGCTTGTGCTTCTTCTGCTTCTCCTGCTTCTCGTTCAGCTTCTCTTCGTCGGCTTCTCTTTCTATTTCTGCTTCTGCTTCTTCTGATTCTGATTCTTCTCCTTCTTCTTCTCCTTCTGCTTCTGCGTCTTCTGCATTTCCTGCTTCTCCTTCTGCATCTCCTTCGGCTTGTGCTTTAACTTCTGCTTCTTCTTCTGCTCCGGCTTCTCCTTCTCCTTCTTCTGCTTCTCCGTCTGCTTCTGTTTCTTCTGCTTTTCCTGCTTCTCCTTCTGCTTCTCCTTCTATTTCTCCTTCTCGTTCTTCTGCTATTCCTTCTGCTTCTCTTTCTGCTTCTGCATCTTCAGCTTCTTTTGCTACTGATTCTGCTTCTTCTGTTTCTTCTGCTTCTCCTTCTGCTTTTGCTTCTCTTTCTGCTTCTGCTTCTCCTTCTGGTTCTCCTTCTTCTTCTCCAGATTCTGCTTCTTCTGCTTCTCCTGCTTCTCCTTCTGCTTTAGGTTCTGCTTTTGCTTCTTCGGCTTCTTCTGCTTCTTTTTCTGCTTCTCCTTCTGTTTCTGCTTCTCTTTCTGCTTCTGCTTCTTCTCCTTCTTCTATTTCTTCTGATTCTGCTTCTCCTGCTTCTGCTTCTCCTGCTTCTCCTTCTGTTTCTCTTTATGCTTCTCCTTCTTCTGCTTCTACTACTGCTTCTGCTTCTCCTTCTGCTTCTGCATCTTCTGCTTCTTCTGCTACTGCCTCTGCTTCTTCTGTTTCTTCTGCTTCTCCTTCTGCTTTTGCTTCTCTTTCTGCTTCTGCTTCTCCTTCTGCTTCTCCAGATTCTGCTTCTTCTGCTTCTCCTGTATCTCCTTCTGCTTCAGGTTCTGCTTCTGCTTCTTCGGCTTCTTCTGCTTCTGCTTCTCCTGCTGCTGCTTCTTCGCTTCTCCTGCTTCTCATTCTGCTTTTCCTTCGTTTCTGCTTCTCCTTCTGCTTCTTCTCCTTCCTATGTTTTTTCTGCTTCTGCTTCTCCTGCTTCTGCTTCTCCTTCTCCTTCTTCTTCTTCTGCTTCTCCTGCTGCTTCTCCTGCTGCTTCTTCTTCTGCTTCTTCTGCTTTTTCTGTTTCTTCTTCTTCTGCTTCAGCTTCTGCTTCTTCTGCTTCTCCTTCTGCTTCTCCTTATGCTTCTGCTCTTCTCCTTCTGCTTCTTCTGTTTCTGCTTCTCCTGCTTCTTCTTCTTCTGCTTCTCCTACTTCTTCTGCTTCTCCGTCTCCTTCTCCTTCTCCTTCAATTTCTCCTTCTTGTGCTTCTCTTTCTGCTTTTTATTCTGCTTCTGCTCCTCCTACTCCTAATCCTTCTCTTTCTCCTTCTTCTTCTGCTTCTCGTTCTGCTTCTGCTTCTTCTGCTTGTTCGGTTTCTTCTGCTTCTGCTTTTCCAGCTTCTGCTGCTTCTGCTTCTCCTTCTGCTTCAGGTTCTCCTTCTGATTCTTCGGCTTCTTCTGTTTCTTCTGCTTCTGCTTCACCTGCTACTGCTTCTTCTGCTTCTTCTGCTACTCTTTCTGCTTCTCCTTCTGCTTCTGCTTCTCCTTCTGCTCCTTCTCCTTCTTCTGTTTCTTCTTCTTCTTCTTCTGCTTCTCCCGCTTCTGCTTCTTCTGCTTCTCCTGCTTGTCCTTCTCCTTCTGCTTCTCCTTCTCCTTCTTCTTCTTCTCTTTCTGCTTCTGCTTCTTCTGATTCTCCAACTTCTCTTTCTTCTTCTTCTATTTCTGCTTCTCTTTCTGCTTCTGCATCTCCTTCTGCTTCACCTTCTGCTGCTCCTTCTCCTTCTTCTGTTTCTCCCTCTGCTTCTGCTTCTTATGCTTCTTCTTTTTCTTCTGGTTCTGCTTCTCCTGCTTCTGCTTCTTATGCTTCTACTGCTTCTTCTTCTGCTTCTACTTCTCTTTCTGCTTCTGCTTCTCCTGCTTGTTTTTCTGCTTCTTCTGCTGCTTTTTCTACTTCTCCTTCTGCTTCTCTTTTTGCTTCTCCTTCTGCTTCTGCTTCTTCTGTTTCTCGTGGCTAAATTTCTGGTTCTACTTCTTCTGCTGCTTCTCCTTCTTCTGCTGCTTCTCCTTCTGCTTCTGCTTCTCCTTCTGCTTCTGTTTCTGCTTCTTCTCTTTCGGCTTCTCCTCCTTCTGCTTCTGGTCCTCCTCCTGCTTCTCTTTCTACTTCTCATTCTGCTTCTGCTTCTCCTTCTGCTTCTCCTCCTTCTCCTTCTCCTACTTCTGCTTCTCTTTCAGCTTCTGCTTCTTCTGCTTCTCCTTCTGCATCTCCTTCTGCTTGTGCTTGTCCTTATGCTTCTTCATCTGCCCCTGCTTCTCCTTCTCCTTCTTTTGCTTCACCTTTTGCTTCTGCTTCTTCTGCTTTTCCTTCTGCTTCTGCTTCTTCTGCTTCTCCTTCTTCTTCTTCTGCTTTACCTGCTTCTCTTTCTGCTTCTCCTTCTGCTTCTCCTTCTGTTTCTCCTTCTCCTTCTTGTTCTGCTTTTCCTTGTGCTTTTCCTACTGCTTCTGCTACAACTGCTACTGCTTCTACTTCTTCTGTTTCTTCTGCTTCTCCTTCTGCTTTTGATTCTCTTTCTGCTTCTGCTTCTCCTTCTGCTTCTCATTCTGCTTCTCCAGACTCTGATTCTTCTGCTTCTCCTGCTTCTCCTTCTGTTTCAGGTTCTGCTTCTGCTTCTTCGGATTCTTATGCTTCTGCTTCTACTGCTTCTACTTCCCCTCCTTCTCTTTCTGCTTCTCCTTCTGCTTCTGCTTCTTGTCCTTCTCCTGTTTCTTCTGCTTGTTCTTCTCCTGTTTCTACATTTCCTGCTTCTCCTTCTGCTGCTCTTTCTGTTTCTCCTGCCGCTTTTCTTTCTACTGCTCCTTCTTCTGCTTCTCTTTCTGCTTCTAATCCTGTTTCTCCTTCTCCTTCTCCTTCTAGTTCTTCTGCTTTTCCTTCTGCTTCTCCTTCTGCTTCTGAATATTCTGCTTCTTCTGATACTGCCTCTGCTTCTTCTGTTTCTTCTGCTTCTCCTTCTGCTTTTGCTTCTCTTTCTGCTTCTGCTTCTCCTTCTGCTTCTCCACATTCTGCTTCTTCTGCTTCTCCTGCTTCTCCTTCTGCTTCAGGTTCTGCTTTTGCTTTTTCGGCTTCTCCTGCTTCTGCTTCTCCTGCTGCTGCTCCTTCTGCTTCTCCTGCTTCTCTTTTTGTTTTTCCTTCTGTTTCTGCTTCTCCTTCTGCTTCTTCCCCTTCTGTTTCTTCTGCTTCTTCTGCTTCGGCTTCTCCAGCTTCTGCTTCTCCTGCTTCTCATTCTGCTTCTCTTTCTCCTTCTCCTTGTCCTTCTCCTTCTTCTGCTTCTTCTGCTTCTGCTTCAATTTCTCCTTCTGCTTCTCATTCTGCTTCTGCGCCTTCTGTTTCTTCTGCTTCTCCTGCTTCTTCTTCTCCTGCTACTCCTACTTCTCGTGCTGCTTCTCCTTCTGCGTCTCTTTCTGGTTCTGCTTATCCTTTTGCTTCTCCTACTCCTATTCCTTCTCTTTCGCCTTCTCCTTCTTCTTCTTCTGCTTCTCCTGGTGCTTCTGCTTCTGCTTATTCTACTATTTCTGTTTCTTCTGCTTGTGCTTCACATTGTGCTTCTTCTGTTTCTCCTTCTGCTTCAGATTCTGCTTCTGCTTCTTCGGCTTCTCCTGTTTCTTCTGCTTCTTGTTCTCCTGCTTCTTCAGCTTCTCCTGCTTCTCTTTCTCCTTCTCCTTCTGCTTCTTCTTTTCCTTCTGCTCTTTTCCTTCTTCTGTTTCTTCTGTTTCTTTTGCTTCTGTTTCTTTTGCTTCTGTTTCTTCTTCTTCTTCTTCTTCTTCTTCTTCTTCTTCTTCTTCTTCTTCTTCTTCTTCTTCTTCTGTTTCTTCTGATTCTACTTCTGCTTCTCCTTCTTCTACTTCTCTTTCTGTTTCTACTTCTGCTTCTTCTGATTCTCCTGCTTCTCCTTTTTTTCTCCTTCTGTTTCTGCTTCTCTTTCTGCTTTTGCTTCTCCTTCTGCTGCTCCTTCTCCTTCTTCTGCTTCTCCCACTGCTTCTGCTTCTTTTGCTTATTCTATTTCTTCTGCTTCTCCTGCATCTACTGCTTCTCCTTATGCTTCTCCTTATGCTTCTCCTTATGCTTCTCCTTATGCTTCTTCTTCTTCTTCTTCTTCTTCTTCTTCTTCTTCTTCTTCTTCTTCTTCTTCTTTTTCTTCTTCTTCTCTTTCTTCTGCTTCTCCTGGTTTTTCTGCTTCTACTGCTTCTCTTTTTGCTTCTCATTCTGCTTCTGCTTCTCCTAATGCTTCTCCTATTGCTTCTGCTGCCCTTCCTTCTCCTTCTCCTTCTCCTACTTCTGTTTCTCTTTCTGCTTCTGCTTCTTCTGCTTCTCCTGCTTCTCCTTCTGCATCTTCTTCTGCTTCTGCTTCTCCTTCTGCTGCTTCTTCTGCTTCTGCTTCTCCTTCTTCTGCTTCTCCTTCTGATTCTCCTTCTGCTTCTCTTTCTCCTTCTGCTCCTTCGCCTTCTTCTGCTTCTCCCTCTGATTCTGCTTCTTTTGCTTA
>NW_012295452.1:0-5172 GCF_000151885.1 Dipodomys ordii
TTCTAGCTACTTGAAGGCTGAGTTCTGAGTATCCAGGTTCAAAGCAATTTCAGACTTATCTCCAATTTACCAGCAAAATGCTAGAAGTGGAGGTATCGTTCACTAAGGAAGAATGTGAATATAAAAATGTTAGTTTTGTTTCTTCTAGGTTGTTTTGTCCTTCTATAGGTCTCATAAAATATAGTTTTATACAGATAGATAGATAGATAGATAGATAGATAGATAGATAGATAGATAGAAGAGGGGAGGTAACGCTGTGTCCCCGCTGTATCGACGCTGTGTCCCGCTGGGTCCCGCTGTGTCCTCGCTGTGTTCCCCGCTGTGTCCCGCACTGTCCCCCGCTGTGTCCCCCGCTGTGTCCTCGCTGTGTCCCCCGCTGTGTCCCGCTGTGTCCTCGCTGGGTCCCCCGCTGTGTCCCGCTCTGTCCCTGCTGTGTACCGCTGTGTCCTGCTGTGTCCTCGCTGTGTCCCCTGCTGTCTCCCGCTCTGTCCCCCGCTGTGTCTCACGATTTGTCCTCGCTGTGTCCCACTGTGTCCCGCTCTGTCTCGCTGTGCCCCCACTGTGTCCCCTTGTGTCCACAGATTTGTACCACACTGTGTAACGCTGTATCCCCGCTGTATCGACGCTGGGTCCCGCTGGGTCCCGCTGTGTCCTCGCTGTGTTCCCTGTTGTGTCCTGCTGTGTCCCCCGGTGTTTCCCCCGCTGTTTTCCTGTCTGTGTCCCCCGCTGTGTCCCGCTGTGTCCTCGCTGGGCCCCCCGCTGTTTCCCGCTGGGTCCCCTGCTGTGTCCCTCTGTATCCCGATGTGTCCCCTGCTCTGTACCCTGCTTTGTCCCGCTGTGTCCGCCGCTGTGTCCCGCTGTGTCCCCCGCTGTGTCCCGCTGTGTCTTCGCTGTGTCCCGCTCTGTCTCCCCCTTGTCCCCGCTGTGTCCCGCTCTGTCGCGTGGTGTCCCGCTTTGTCCCCCGCTGTGTCCCCCGCTGAGTCCCCGCTGTGTCCCCGCTGTGTCCCGCTGTGTACTGCTGTGGCCCCCGCTGAGTACCACTGTGTCCCCGCTGTGTCCCCGCTGTGTCCCAGTGTGTCCCCGGCTGTGTCCCGCTGTGTCTACTGCTGTGTTCCTGCTCTGTCCCGCTGTGTCCCGCTGTGTCCCCCTGTGTCCTCACTGTGTCCCACGCTGTGTTCCGCTGAGTCCTTGCTGTGTCCTCCGATGTGCCCCGTTGTGTCCCCAACTGTGTACCCCGCTGTGGCCCACTCTGTCCCCGCTGTATCGACCCTGTGTCCCGCTGGGTTCTGCTGTGTCCTCGCTGTGTCCACCGCTGTGTCCCGCTGTGTCCACCGCTGTGTCCCGCTGTGTCCCCCGCTCTGTCCCGCTGTCTCCACCGTTGTGTCCCGCTGTGTCCCCCGCTGTGTCCCGCTGTGTCCTCGCTGTGTCCCCCGCTGTCTCCCGCTCTGTCCCCCGCTGTGTCTCACGCTTTGTCCCCGCTGTGTCCCACTGTGTTCTGCTGTGTCCCGCTGTGCCCCCACTGTGTCCCGTTGTGTCCACAGCTGTGTACCCCGCTGTGTAACGCTGTGTCCCCGCTGTATCGACGCTGTGTCCCTCTGGGTCCCGCTGTGTCCTCGCTGTGTTCCCCGCTGTGTCTCGCAGTGTCCCCCGCTGTGTCCCCCGCTGTGTCCTCGCTGTGTCCCCTGCTGTGTCCCGCTGTGTCCTTGCTGTGTCCCCCGCTGTGTCCCGCTGTGTCCCCGCAGGGTCACCGCTGTTTCCCGCTGTGTCCCGTGGTGTCCCGCTTTGTCCCCCGCTGTGTCCCCCGCTGAGTCCCCGCTGTGTCCCCGCTGTGTTGCGCTCTGTCCTCCCTGTGTCCCCCGCTGTGTCCCGCTGTGTCCCCTGCTGTTTCCCGCTGTGTCTACTGCTGTGTTCCTGCTCTGTCCCGCTGTGTCCCGCTGTGTCCCCCTGTGTCCTCACTGTGTCCCACGCTGTGTTCCGCTGAGTCCTTGCTGTGTCCCACGATGTGCCCCGTTGTGTCCCCAGCTGTGTACCCCGCTGTGGCCCACTCTGTCCCCACTGTATCGACGCTGTGTCCCGCTGGGTCCCGCTGTGTCCTCGCTGTGTCCACCGCTGTGTCCCGCTGTGTCCACCGCTGTGTCCCGCTGTGTCCCTGCTCTGTCCCCCTGTGTCCACCGCTATGTCTCGCTGTTTCCCCCGCTGTGTCCCGCTGTGTCCTCGCTGTGTCCCCCGCTGTCTCACTCTCTGTCCCCCACTGTGTCTCACGCTTTGCCCTGCTGTGTCCCACTGTGTTCCGCTGTGTCCCGCTGTGCCCCCACTGTGTCCCGTTGTGTCCATAGCTGTGTACCATACTGTATAATGCTGTGTCCCTGCTGTATCGACGCTGTGTCCCGCTGGGACCTGCTATGTACTCCGTTGTGTCCAGCTTTGTCACCGCTGTGTCCCCCGCTTTGTCCTGCTGTGTCCTCGCTGGGTTCCCCGCTGGGTCCCGCTGTGTCCCCCGGTGTGTCCCGCTGTGTCCCGCTGGGTCCAGCTCTGTCCCTGCTGTGTCCCGCTGTGCCCTGCTGTGTCCTCGCTGTGTCCCGCTCTGTCTCCCCCTTGTCCCCGCTGTTTCCCGCTGTGTCCCGTGGTGTCCCGCTTTGTCCCCCGCTGTGTCTCCCGCTGAGTTCCCGCTGTGTCTCTGCCTTGTCCCGCTCTGTCCTCCCTGTGTCCCCCGCTGTGTCCCGCTGTGTCCCCTGCTGTGTCCCGCTGTGTCTACTGCTTTGTTCATGCTGTGTCCCTCTGTGTCCCGCTGTGTCCCCCTGTGTCCTCACTGTGTCCCACGCTGTGTTCCGCTGAGTCCTTGCTGTGTCCCCCGATGTGCCCCGTTGTGTCCCCCGCTGTCTCCCACTCTGTCCCCCGCTGTGTCTCACGCTTTGTCCCAGCTGTGTCCCACTGTGTTCCGCTGTTTCCCGCTGTACCCCCACTGTGTCCCGTTGTGTCCACAGCTGTGTACCACGCTGTGTAACGCTGTGTCCCCGCTGTATCGACGCTGTGTCCTGCTGGGTCCCGCTGTGTCCTCGCTGTGTTCCCCGCTGTGTCCCGCAGTGTCCCCCGCTGTGTCCTCGCTGTGTCCCCCGCTGTGTCCCGCTGTGTCCTCGCTGGGTCCCCCGCTGTGTCCTGCTTTGTCCCCTGCTCTGTCCCGCTGGGTCCCACTGTGTCCCGCTCTGTCCCTGCTGTGTCCCGCTGTGTCCTGCTGTGTCCTCACTCTGTCCCCCACTGTCTCCCGCTCTGTCCCCCGCTGTGTCTCAGGATTTGTCCTCTCTGTGTCCCACTGTGTCCCGCTCTGTCCCACTGTGCCCCCACTGTGTCCCCTTGTGTCCACAGATTTGTACCACACTGTGTAACGCTGTATCCCCGCTGTATCGACGCTGGGTCCCGCTGGGTCCCGCTGTGTCCTCGCTGTGTTCCCTGCTGTGTCCCGCAGTGTCCCCCGCTGTGTCCTCGCTGTGTCCCCCGCTGTCTCCCGCTCTGTCCCCCGCTTCGTCTCACGATTTGTCCTCGCTGTGTCCCACTGTGTCCCGCTGTGTCCCGCTGTGCCCCCACTGTGTCCCGTTGTGTCCCCAGATGTGTACCACGCTGTGTAAAGCTGTATCCCAGCTGTATCGACACTGTGTCCCGCTGGGTTCCGCTGGGTCCTCGCTGGGTCCACCGCTGTGTCCCGCTGTTTCCACCGCTGTGTCCCGCTGTGTCCCCCGCTCTCTCCCCCTGTGTCCACCGCTGTGTCCTGCTGTGTCCTCGCTGTGTCCCCCGCTGTCTCCCGCTCTGTACCCCGCTGTGTCTCACGCTTTGTCCCCGATGTGTCCCACTGTGTTCCGCTGTGTCCCGCTGTGCCCCCACTGTGTCCCGTTGTGTCCACAGCTGTGTACCATGCTGTGTAACGCTGTATCCCCGCTGTATCGATGCTGTGTCCCGCTGTGTCCCTCAGTGTCCCTCAGTGTCCCCCGCTGTGTCCCCCGCTGTGTCCTCGCTGTGTTCCCCGCTGTGTCCTGCTGTGTCCTCGCTGGGTCCCCTGCTGTATCCCGCTGTGTCCCGCTCTGTCCCTGCTGTGTCCCGCTGTGTCCTGCTGTGTCCGCGCTGTGTCCCCCGCTTTCTCCCGCTCTGTCCCCCGCTACGCCTCATAATTTGTCCTCGCTGTGTCCCACTGTGTCCCGCTCTGCCCCCACTGTGTCCCGTTGTGTCCACAGATGTGAACCACGCTGTGTAACGCTGTATCCCCGCTGTATCGACGCTGTGTCCCGCTGGGTCCCGCTGTGTCATCGCTGTGTTCCCCGCTGTGTCCCGCAGTGTCCCCCGCTGTGTCCTCGCTGTGTCCCCCACTGTGTCCCGCTGTGTCCTCGCTGGGTCCTCCGCTGTGTCCCGCTGTGTCCCCCGCTGTGTCCCGCTGTGTCCCGCTGTGTCCCGCTCTGTCCCTGCTGTGTCCCGCTGTGTACTGCTGTGTCCTCGCTGTGTCCCCCGCTGTCTCCCACTCTGTCCCCCGCTGTGTCTCACGATTTGTCCTCGCTGTGTCCCACTGTGTCCCGCTCTATCCCGCTGTGCCCCCACTGTGTCCCGTTGTGTCCACAGATGTGTACCACGCTGTGTAAGGCTGTATCCCAGCTGTATCGACGCTCTGTCCCGCTGGGTCCCGCTGTGTCCTCGCTGGGTCCACCGCTGTGTCCCGCTGTTTCCACCGCTGTGTCCCGCTGTGTCCCCCGCTCTCTCCCCCTGTTTCCTCCGCTGTGTCCCTCTGTTTCCCCCGCTGTGTCCCGCTGTGTCCTCGCTGTGTCCCCCGCTGTCTCCCGCTCTGTCCCCAGCTGTGTCTCACGCTTTGTCCCCGCTGTGTCCCACTGTGTTCCGCTGTGTCCCGCTGTGCCCCCACTGTGTCCTGTTGTGTCCACAGCTGTGTACCACGCTGTGTAACGCTGTGTCCCCGCAGTATCGACGCTGTATCCCGCTGTGTCCCGCTGTGTCCTCGCTGTGTTCACGGCTGTGTCCCGCAGTGTCCCCCGCTGTGTCCCCCGCTGTGTCCTCGCTGTGTTCCCCGCTGTGTCCCGCTGTGTCCTCGCTGGGTCCCCCACTGTGTCCCGCTGTGTCCCTCGCTGTGTCCACGCTGTGTCCCGCTCTGTCCCTGCTGTGTCCCGCTGTGTCCTGCTG
>NW_012295453.1:0-3132 GCF_000151885.1 Dipodomys ordii
TCAATCCCGGTGTGTCCCGCTTTGTCGCCCGCTGTGTCCCGCTGTTTCCCACTGTGCCCCTGCTGTGTCCCCGCTGTGTCCCGCTGTGTACCCCGCTGTGTCCCACTGTGTCCCGCTGTGTGCCCCCTTTGTTCCCCTCTGTGTCCTGCTGTGTCCCCTGCTGTGTCCCCGCTGTGTCCCGCTGTGTCCCCGCTGTGTTACGCTGTGTCCCCCTTTGCGTCCCGCTCTGTCCCGTGCTGTGTCCCTGCTGTGTCACTTGTGTCCCGCTGTGTCCCGCTGTGTACCCCGCAGTGTCCTGCTGTGTCGTCCGATGTGTCCCGCTGTGTCCCTACTGTGTCCCGCTGTGTCCCCATGTGTCACGCTGTGTCCTCGTTGTGTATCCCTCTGTGTCCCACTGTGTCCTTGCTGTGTCCCCCGCTGGGTCCCGCTGTGTCCCCATGTGTCACGCTGTGTCCTCGCTGTGTATCCCTCTGTGTCCCACTGTGTCCTTGCTGTGTCCCACACTGTGTCCCCGCTGTGACCCGATGTGTCCCTGCTGTGTCCCCCGCTGTGTCCCGCTGTGTCCCGCTGTGTCCCCGGCTGTGTCCCCCGCTGTGTCCCGCTCTTTCCCGCTGTGTCCCGCTGTGTCCTTGCTGTGTCCCCATTTGTGTCCCTCTGTGTCCTCTCTGTGTCCCCCGCTGTGTCCCGCTGTGTCCCCATGTGTCACGCTGTGTCCTCTCTGTGTATCCCTCTGTGTCCCGCTGTGTCCTCGCTGTGTCCCACACTGTGTCCCCGCTGTGACCCGCTGTGTCCCTGCTGTGTCCCTGCTGTGTCCCGCTGTGTCCTGCTGTGTCCCGCTGTGTCCCCGATGTCCCCCGCTGTGTCCCATTGTGTCCTCGCTGTCTGCATGTGTGTCCCCGCTTTTCCCCCGCTGTGTCCCCCGCTGTGTCCCGCTGTGTCCGCTGCTGTGTCCCGCTGTGTCCCTCTGTCCGCCGGTGTGTCACCGCTGCCTTCCGCTGTGTCATCCGCTGTGTCCCGCTGTGTCCTCGCTGTGTCTCACTGTGTCCCCGCTTTGTCTCCGCTGTGTCCCGCTGTGTCCCTGGTGTGTCCTGGCTGTGTAACCGCTGAGTCCCTCTGTGTCCCCGCTGTGTCCCACTGTGTCCCCCGCTGTGTCCCTGCTGTGTCCCCGCTGTGTCCCCGCTGTGTCCTGCTGTGTCCCGCTGTGTCCCCGCTGTGTCCCGATGTTTACCGCTGTGTCTGCCTCTGTGTACCTCTGTGTACCCCGCTGTGTCCTGTTTTGTCTCCCGCTGTGTCCTGCTGTGTCCTCGCTGTGTCCCCCGCTGTTTCCCGCTGTTTTCCCCGCTGTGTCACCTGCTGTGTCCTTTGATGTGTCCCCAGCTGAGTCCCACTGTGTCCCCCGCTGTTTACCGCTGTGTCCCCCACTGTGTCCCCCACTTTGTCCCCGCTGTGTCCCCCTCTGTGTCCCGCTATGTCCCGCTGTGTCCCTCTGTGTCGCCCCCTGTGTCCCCCTGTGTCTCCGCTGTTTCCCACTGTGACCCCCACGCTGTCCTGCTGTGTACCCGTTGTCCACCGGTGTGTCCCCTCTGTCCCCCGCTGTGTCCCCGCTGTGTCCCGCTGTGTACCGATGTGTCCCGCTTTGTCACCCGCTGTGTCCCGCTGTTTCCCACTGTGCCCCTGCTGTGTCCCCGCTGTGTCCCGCTGTGTACCCCGCTGTGTCCCACTGTGTCCCGCTGTGTGCCCCCTTTGTTCCCCTCTGTGTCCTGCTGTGTCCCCTGCTGTGTCCCCGCTGTGTCCCGCTGTGTCCCCGCTGTGTTACGCTGGGTCCCCCTTTGTGTCCCGCTCTGTCCCCCGCTGTGTCCCTGCTGTGTCTCTTGTGTCCCGCTGTGTACCCCGCAGTGTCCTGCTGTGTCGTCCGATGTGTCCCGCTGTGTCCCGATGTGTCCCCACTGTGTCCCGCTGTGTCCCCATGTGTCACGCTGTGTCCTCGTTGTGTATCCCTCTGTGTCCCACTGTGTCCTTGCTGTGTCCCCCGCTGGGTCTCGCTGTGTCCCCATGTGTCACGCTGTGTCCTCTCTGTGTATCCCTCTGTGTCCCACTGTGTCCTTGCTGTGTCCCCCACTGTGTCCCCGCTGTGACCCGATGTGTCCCTGCTGTGTCCCCCGCTGTGTCCCGCTGTGTCCCGCTGTGTCCCCCGCTGTGTCCCCTGCTGTGTCCCGCTCTTTCCCGCTGTGTCCCGCTGTGTCCTTGCTGTGTACCCATTTGTGTCCCGCTGTGTCCTCTCTGTGTCCCCCGCTGTGTCCCGCTGTGTCCCCATGTGTCACGCTGTGTCCTCTCTGTGTATCCCTCTGTGTCCCGCTGTGTCCTCGCTGTGTCCCACACTGTGTCCCTGCTGTGTCCCTGCTGTGTCCTGCTGTGTCCTGCTGTGTCCCGCTGTGTCCCCGTTGTCCCCCGCTGTGTCCCATTGTGTCCTCGCTGTCTGCATATGTGTCCCCGATGTCCCCCGCTGTGTCCCCCTCTGTGTCCCGCTGTGTCCCGCTGTGTCCCGCTGTGTCCCCGCTGTCTGCCGGTGTGTCACCGCTGCCTTCCGCTGTGTCATCCGCTGTGTCCCGCTGTGTCCTCGCTGTGTCTCACTGTGTCCCCGCTTTGTCTCCGCTGTGTCCCGCTGTGTCCCTGGTGTGTCCTCGCTGTGTAACCGCTGAGTCCCTCTGTGTCCCCGCTGTGTCCCACTGTGTCCCCCGCTGTGTCCCTGCTGTGTCCCCGCTGTGTCCCCGCTGTGTCCTGCTGTGTCCCCGCTGTGTCCCGCTGTGTCCTTGCTGTGTCCCGATGTTTACCGCTGTGTCTGCCTCTGTGTACCCCGCTGTGTCCTGCTTTGTCTCCCGCTGTGTCCTGCTGTGTCCTTTGATGTGTCCCCAGCTGAGTCCCGCTGTGTCCCCCGCTGTTTACCGCTGTGTCCCCCACTGTGTCCCCCACTGTGTCCCCCACTTTGTCCCCGCTGTGTCCCTGGTCTGTCCCGCTATGTCCCGCTGTGTCCCTCTGTGTCGCCCCCTGTGTCCCCCTGTGTCTCCGCTGTTTCCCACTGTGACCCCCACGCTGTCCTGCTGTGTACCCGTTGTCCACCGGTGTGTCCCCTCT
>NW_012295454.1:0-2040 GCF_000151885.1 Dipodomys ordii
CACGCTGTGTCCCGCTCTGTCACAGGCTATGTCCCGCTGTGTCCCCCGCTGTGTTCCGCTGTGTCGCTGCTGTGTCCCGCTGTGTCCCCGCTTTGTCCCCGGTGTGTCCCCCTGTGTCCCCGCTGTGTCCCCGCTGTGTCCCCCGCTGTGTCCCCGCTGTGTCCCACTCTGTCCCCGCTTTGTCCCGCTGTGTCCCCCACTGTGTCCCCACTGTGTCCCACTCTGTCCCCACTGTGTCCCGCTTTGTCCTGCTGTGTCCCCCGCTGTGTCCATCTGTGTGCCCGCTTTTTCCCCTCTGTGTCCTGCTGTGTCCCCTGCTGTGTCCCCACTGTGTCCCGCTGTGTCCCCCGCTGTGTCCGGTTGTGTTTCCCGCTGTGTCCTGCTGTGTCCTGCTGTGTACCCCCTGTGTCCCGCTGTGGACCAATGTGTCCCCTCTGTGTCCCCGCTGTGTCTCCCTGTTGTCCCGAGCTGTGTCCCCACTGTGTACTGCTGTGTCCCCTGTGTGTCCCGCTGTGTCCCGCTGTGTCCTCGCTGTGTCACCGCTGTTTCCTGCTGTGTCCGGCTGTGTCCCCGCTGTCCCCTGCTGTGTCCCCGCTGTCCCCCGCTGTGTCCCCTGCTGTGTCCCCGCTGTGTACAGCTGGGTCCCGTTTTGTCCTGCTGTGTCCCGCTGTGTCCCCGCTTTGCCCCCGCTTTGTCCCCGCTGTGTCCCACTGTGTCCCGATGTGTCCACTGCTGTGTTCCCCTCTGTGTCCCGCTGTGTCCGGTTGTGTTCTTGCTGTGTCCCCTCTGTGGCCTGCTGTGTCCCTCTGTGTCACCGCTGTCCCCCGTGTCACCTCTGTGTCACCTTGCTGTGTCCCCCGCTGTGTCCTGCTGTGGCCGCGCTGTGTCCCCGCTGGGTCCAGCTGTGTCCCGCTGTGTCCCCGCTGTGTCCCTGGTGTGTCCTCACTGTGTTACCGCTAAGCCCCTCTGTGTCCCCGCAGTGTCCCACTGTGTCCCCCACTGTTTCCCCGCTGTGTCCCCGCTGTGTCCACCTGTGTCCTGCTGTGTCCTCGCTGTGTCCTTCTGTATCCCGCTGTGTCCCCCGCTGTGTCCCGCACTGTTTCCCCGCTGTGACTTGCTGTGTCCATGCTGTGTCCCCCGCTGTGTCCCGCTGTGTCCCGCTGTGTCCCCCGCTGTGATCCCCGCTGTGTCCCACTGTGTCCCCGCTGTGTACCCGCTGTGTCCCGCTGTGTTGCGCGGTGTCCCGCTGTGTTCTGCTGTGTCCCCCTCTGTGTCCCCCGCTGTGTCCAGCTGTGTCCCCGCTGTGTCCCCGCTGGGTCCCGCTGTGTCCCGCTGTGTCCCCGCTGTGTCCCGTTGTGTACCGCTGTGTCTGCCTCTGTGTACCCCGCTGTGTCCTGCTGTGTCTCGCCCTGTGTCCTGCTGTGTCCTCGCTGTGTCCTCTGCTGTTTCCCGCTGTTTTCCCCGCTGTGTCACCCGCTGTGTCCTTTGATGTGTCCCCAGCTGAGTCCCGCTGTGTCCCCTGCTGTTTACCTATGTGTCCCCCACTGTGTCCCCCGCTTTGTCCCCGATGTGTCCCCGCTCTGTCCTGCTGTGTCCCGCTGTGTCCCTCTGTGTCGCCCCCTGTGTCCCTCTGTGTCCCCGCTGTTTCCCACTGTGACCCCCGCGCTGTCCTGCTGTGTCCCCGTTGTCCACCGGTGTGTCCCCTCTGTCCCCCGCTGTGTCCCGCTGTGTCCCGATGTGTCCCGCTGTGTCACCGCTTTGTCACTGCTGTGTCTCGCTGTGTCCCGCTGTGTCCAGGCTGTGTCCTGCTCTGTCCCAGGCCGTGTCCCGCTGTGTCCCCCGCTG
This sequence comes from Dipodomys ordii, assembly GCF_000151885.1. NCBI lineage: Eukaryota > Metazoa > Chordata > Mammalia > Rodentia > Heteromyidae > Dipodomys > Dipodomys ordii. The sequence continues at coordinate 1,846 of NW_012295454.1, forward strand.
TGTTCTGCTGTGTCGCTGCTGTGTCCCGCTGTGTCGCCGCTGTGTCCCCACTGTGTCCCGCTGTGTCCCCACTGTGTCCCCGCTTTGTCCCCCGCTGTGTCCCCGCTGTGTCCCACACTGTCCCCGCTGTGTCCCCGCTGTGTCCCCCGCAAAAATCCCCACTGTGTCCCACTCTGTCCCCACTGTGTCCCGCTT
>NW_012295455.1:0-5172 GCF_000151885.1 Dipodomys ordii
GACACAGCGGGGTACACAGAGTTACACAACGGGGATACAACGGAAACAGCGGGACACAGCAGGGGACACAGCGGGATACAGCTGGGGACACAGCGAGGACACAGCGGGACACAGCGGAGGACACAGCAAGGACACAAAGAGACACAGCGGGGGACACAGCGGGACACAGGGGGGGACACAGCAGGGGACACAGGGGGGACACAGCGGGACACAGCAGGGGACACAGGGGGACACAGCGGGGGAAAACAAGGGGGGGACACACTGGGAATCAGCGGGACACAGCGGGGTCACAGCGAGGACATATTGCGACACAGCAGGGACACATGGGGACTCAGCGGGGGACACAGCAGTACACAGCAGGACACAGCAGGGGACACAGCGGGACACAGCGGGGGACACAGCCGGGGATAGCCTAGACAGAGAGGGGACACAGCGAGACACAGCGGTGACACAGCCTGACACAACGCCGTACACATCGGGACACAGCGGGCACAAAGCAGGACACAGCGGAACACAGCGGGACACAGCAGGGACAGAGTGGGACACAGTGGGACACAGCTGGACACAGCGGGGACACAGCGGGACACAGCGGGGGACACAGCGGGGGACACAGCGAGGACACAGCGGGGGACACAGCAGGGGACACAGCGGGGAACACAGCGAGGACCCAGCGGGACCCAGCGGGACACAGCGTCAATACAGTGGGGACACAGTATTACACAGCGTGGTACACAGCTGTGGACACAACGGGACACAGTGGGGGCACAGCGGGACACAGCGGGACACAGTGGGACACAGCGGGGACAAAGCGTGAGACACAGCTGGGGACAGAAAGGGAGACAGCGGGGGACACAGCAAGGACACAGCGGGACACAGCGGTGACAAAGCGGGGGACACAGCGGGACACAGCGGGACACAGCGGGGGACACAGCGAGGACACATTGTTACACAGCAGGGACCCAGCGGGACTCAGCGGGGGACACAGCAGTACACAGTGGGACACAGCAGGACACAGCAGGGGAAACAGAGGGGTACACAGTGGGACACAGCCGGGAACACAGCGAGGACACAGGGGGACACAGCGGGGACACAGCAGTAGACACAGCGGGACACAGCGGGGGACACAGCGGGACACAGCGGGGGACATAGGGGGGACACAGAGGTACACAGTGGGGGACACAGCGAGGACACATTGGTACACAGCAGGGACCCAGCGGGACTCAGCGGGGGACACAGCAGTACACAGCGGGACACAGCGGGACACAGCAGGGGAAACAGAGGGTTACACAGCCGGACACAGCCGGGAACACAGCGAGGACACAGCGGGACACAGCGGGGACACAGCAGTAGACACAGCGGGACAAAGCGGGGGACACAGCGGGACACAGTGGGGAACACAGGGAGGACACAGCGGGGACACAACGATACACAGCATGGTACACAGCTGTGGACACAACGGGACACAGCAGGATACACAGCGGGACACAGCGGGACACAGCTTGGGACACAGCGGGGACACAGTGGGACACAGCGGGGAAAAAGTGTGAGACACAGCGGGGGACAGAGCGGGAGACAGCGGGGACACAGCGAGGACACAGCAGTGACAAAGCGGGGGACACAGCGGGACACATCGTGGTACACAGCTGTGGACACAATGGGAAACATTGGGGGCACAGCGGGACACAGCGGGACACAGTGGGACACAGCGGGGACAAAGCGTGAGACACAGCTGGGGACAGAGTGGGAGACAGCGGGGGACACAGCGAGGACAGAGCGGGACACAGCGGTGAAAAAGCGGGGGACACAGTGGGACACAGCGGGGGACATAGTGGGGGACACAGCGGGACACAGCGGGACACAGCGGGACACAGAGGGGAACACAGGGGGGACACAGCGGGACACAGCGGGACACAGCGGGGGACACAGGGGGGACACAGCGGGACACAGCGGGGGACACATCGAGGACACATTTGGACACAGCGGGGACACAGCGGGACTCAGCGGGGGACACAGCAGTACACAGCGGGACACAGTGGGACACAGCAGGGGACACAGAGGGGTACACAGCGGGACAAAGCAGGGGACACAGCGGGACACAGCGGGACACAGCGGGGGACACAGCGGGGGATAGCGGAGACAGAGAGGGGACACAGCGAGACACAGCGGTGACACAGCCTGACACAACGCAGTACACATTGGGACACAGCGGGCACAAAGCGGGACACAGCGGAACACAGCGGGACACAGCAGGGACAGAGTGGGACACAGTGGGACACAGCTGGACACAGCGGGGACACAGCGGGACACAGCGGGGGACACAGCGGGGGACACAGCGAGGACACAGCGGGGGACACAGCAGGGGACACAGCGGGGAACACAGCGAGGACCCAGCGGGACACAGCGGGACACAGCGTCAATACAGTGGGGACACAGTATTACACAGCGTGGTACACAGCTGTGGACACAACAGGACACAGTGGGGGCACAGCGGGACACAACGGGACACAGTGGGACACAGTGGGGACAAAGCGTGAGACACAGCGGGGGACAGAACGGAGACAGCGGGGGACACAGCAAGGACACAGCGGGACACAGCGGTGACAAAGCGGGGGACACAGCGGGACACAGCGGGAGACACAGGGGGACACAGCGGGACACAGTGGGGGAAACAGCGAGGATACATTGATACACAGCAGGGACCCAGCGGGACTCAGCGGTGGACACAGCAGTACACAGCGGGACACAGCGGGACACAGCATGGGAAACAGAGGGGTACACAGCGGGACACAGCCGGGAACACAGCGAGGACACAGGGGGACACAGCGGGGACATAGCAGTAGACACAGCGGGACACAGCGGGGGACACAGCGAGGACATATTGGGACACAGCGGGGACACATGGGGACTCAGTGGGGGACACAGCAGTAAACAGCGGGACACAGTGGGACATAGCAGGGGACACAGAGGTGTACACAGTGCAATACAGCGGGGGACACAGAGAAGTACACAGCGGGACACAGCAGGGGACACAGCGGGACACAGCAAGGGACACAGCGGGGGACACAGAGGGGTACACAGCGGGACACAGCGGGTGACACAGGGGGAACACAGCGGGACACAGCCGGGGACACATCGAGGACACATTGGGACACAGCGGGGACACAGCGGGACTCAGGAGGGGACACAGCATTACACAGCGGGACACAGCGGGATACAGCAGAGGACACAGAAGGGTACACAGCGGGACAGAGCAGGGGCCACAGCGGGACACAGCGGGGCACAGCGTGGGACACAGCGGGGGATAGTGGAGACAGAGAGGGGACACAGCGAGACACAGCGGTGACACAGCCTGACACAACACAGTACACATCGGGACACAGCGGCCACAAAGCGGGGACACAGCGGGACACAGCGGGACACAGCAGGGACAGAGCGGGACACAGTGGGACACAGCGGGACACAGCGGGGGACACAGCGGGACACAGCGGGGGACACATCGAGGACACAGCGGGCCACATCGGGGGACACAGCGAGGACACAGTGGGGGACACAGCGGGGGACACAGCGGGACACAGCGGGACACAGCGGGGGACACATCGAGGACACAGCTGGCCACATCGGGGGACACAGCGAGGACACAGCGGGGGACACAGCGGGACACAGCGGGGAACACAGCGAGGACACAGCGGGACCCAGAGGGACACAGCGTCAATACAGCGGGGACACAGCATTACACAGCATGGTACACAGCTGTGGACACAACGGGACACAGTGGGGGCACAGCGGGACACAGCGGGACACAGTGGGAAACAGCGGGGACAAAGCGTGAGACACAGCGGGGGACAGAACGGGAGACAACGGGGGACACAGCGAGGACACAGCGGGACACAGCGGTGACAAAGGGGGGGACACAGCGGGACACAGCTGGGGACACAGGGGGGACACAGCGGGACACAGTGGGGGACACAGTGAGGACACATTGGTACACAGCAGGGACCCTGCGGGACTCAGCAGGGGACACAGCAGTACACAACAGGACACAGCGGGACACAGCAGGGGAAACAGAGGGTTACACAGCGGGACACAGCTGGGAACACAGCGAGGACACAGTGGGACTTAGCGGGGGACCCAGCAGTACACAGCGCGACACAGCGGGACACAGCGGGGACACAGCGTTGACTCAGCCGGGGACAGAGTGGGGGACAAAGCGGGACACCACGGAACACAGCGGGACACAGCGGGAAACAGCGGTGACCCTGCGGGGACACAGCGGGACACAGCGGCTGACACAGCAGGACACAGCGGGACAGAGCGGGGGACACAGCTGGACACATTGAGGGACAGAGCGTGGGACACAGCGAGACACAGCAGGGACAAAGCTGGACACAGCGGGGTATACAGAGGTACACAGCGGGGGACACAGCAGGACACAGAGGGGCACACAGCAAGGACACAGCGGGACACAGCGGGAGACACAGAGGGACACAGCGGGGGACACAGTGGGGGTCACTGCGGGACACAGCGGGACACAGCGGGGGACACAGGGGTGACACAGCGGGACACAGCGGGTGACACAGCGGGACACAGCGGGGGACACAGCGGGGGACACAGTGAGGTCATATTGGTACACAGCAGGGACACAGGGAGACTCAGCGAGAGACACAGGAGTACACAGCGGGACACAGCGGGACATAGCAGGGGACACAGAGGTGTACACAGCGAGAAACAGCTGGGAACACAGCGAGGACACAGCGGGGGACATAGCGCGACACAACAGGGAACACAGAGGGGTACACAGCGGGACATAACAGGGGACACAGCGGGACACAGCGGGGGACACAGCGGGAAACAGCGGGGGACACAGCAGGGGACACAGCGGGACACAGCGGGGGATACAGAGGGGTACACAGCATTACACAGCAGGGGACACAGCGGGACACAGAGGGGGACACAACGGGACACAGCGGGGGACAAAGGGGGGACACAGCGGGACACAGAGGGGGACACAGCGAGGACACATTGGGACACAGCGGTGACACAGCGGGACTCAGCGTGGGACACAGCAGTACACAGCGGGACACAGCGGGACACAGCAGGGGACACAGAGGGCTACACAGCGGGACAAAGCAGGGGACAGAGCGGGACACAGTGGGACACAGCAGGGGACAAATT
>NW_012295456.1:0-5171 GCF_000151885.1 Dipodomys ordii
GCAGTAGATGCAGGAGAAGCAGAAGAATAGAATAAGCAAAAGAAGCAGAAGCAGAAACAGTGGGAGAAGCAAAAGAAGGAGAAGGAGAAGGAGCAGCAGAAGGAGAAGCAGAAGCAGAAAGAGAAGCAGAAAAAGAATGAGAACAAAAGGAGAAGCAGGAGAATCAGAAGAAGCAGAAGTAGAAACAGAAAGAGAAGTAGAAGAAGGAGAAGCAGAAGTAGAATCAGAAGAAACAGAAGAAGAAAAAGAAGAAGAAGAAACAGAAGCAAAAGAAACAGAAGAAGGAGAAGAGCAGAAGCAGAAGCGGAAGGAAAAGCAGAAGCAGAAGGAGAAGCAGAAAGAGAAGCAGGAGAACCAGAAGAAGCAGGAGAAGCAGAAGCAGAAGAAACAGGAGAAGCCGAAGAAGCAGAAGCAGAATCTGAAGCAGAAGGAGAAACAGAAGAAGCACAATGTGAAGCAGAAGCAGAAGAAACAGATATAGTAGAATAAGCAGAAGCAGAAGCACCCGGAGAAGCAGAAGAAGAAGAAGGAGAAGGTGAAAGAGAAGGACATGGAGTAGGAGAAGCAAAAGGATAAGCAGAAGCAGAAAGAGACGCAGAAGGAGAAGCAGCACGAGAAGTAGGAGTAGCAGGAGAAGAAGAAGCAGGAGAAGCAGAAGAAACAGAAGGCGCAGAAGCAGAATGAGAAGCAGAAGGAGAAATTGAAGCAGAAGCAGAAGCAGAAGTAGAAGCAGAAGCAGACGAAGAAGCAGAAGAAGGAGAAAGACAAGGAGAAGGAGAAAGAGAAGCAGAAAAAGAAGCAGAACGAGAAGCAGGAGAAGAAGAAGCTGGAGAAGCCGAAGCAGAAGAAACAGAAGAAGGGGAAGAAGCAGAAGCAGAAGGAGAAGCAGAAACAGAAGGAAAAGCAGAAAGAGAAGCAGGAGAAGCAGAAGAAGCAGCAGCAGAAGAAGCAGAAGCAGAAGAAGCCGAAAAAGCAAAAGCAGAACCTGAAGCAGAAGGAGAAGCAGGAGAAGCAGAAGAAGCAGAATCTGGAGAAGCAGAAGAGAAGCAGAAGCAGAAAGAGAAGCAAAAGCAGAAGGAGAAGCAGAAGAAACAGAAGAAGCAGAGGCAGTATCAGAAGAAACAGATTCAGAATCAGAAGGAGAAGCAGAAGGAAAAGCAGAAGAACTAGAAGGAGAAGGAGAAGGAGAAACAGGAGTAGAAGCAGAACGAGAAGCAGAAGAAGGAGCAGTAGAAGGAAAAGCGGCAGGAGAAAAAGAAAGAGCAGCAGAAGGAGAAGCAGGAAATTCAGAAACAGGAGAAGAACAAGCAGAAGAAACAGGAGAAGGACAAGAAGCAGAAGCAGAAGGAGAAGCAGAAAGAGAAGGAGGGGAAGCAGAAGAAGCAGAAGCAGGAGAAGCAGAAGCATAAGAATCCGAAGAAGCAGAAGCAGAACCTGAAGCAGAAGGAGAAGCAGAAGAAGCAGAAGAATCAGAATCTGGAGAAGCAGAATGAGAAGCAGAAGCAGAAGCAGAAAGAGAATCAAAAGCAGAAGGAGAAGCAGAAGAAACAGAAGAAGTAGAAGCAGTAGCAGTTGTAGCAGAAGCAGTAGGAAAAGCAGAAGGAAAAGCAGAAGAACAAGAAGGAGAAGGAGAAACAGAAGGAGAAGCAGAAGGGGAAGCAGAAAGAGAAGCAGGTAAAGCAGAAGAAGAAGCAGAAGGAGAATCAGAAGGAGAAGCAGAAGAAGGAGAAGGAGAAGCAGAAGCAGAAGAAGATGCAGAAGGAGAAGCAGAAGAAGCAGAAGCAGAAGGAGAAGCAGGAAAAGCAGAAGAAGCAGAAGCAAAAGGTGAAGCAAAAGAAGGAGGAGGAGAAGCAGAGGCAGAAGAAGAAGCATAAGGACAAGCACAAGCAGAAGGAGATGCAGAAGGAGAAGCAGGAGAAGCAGAAGAAGCAGAAGCTGAAAGAGAAGCAGAAGTAGGAGAAGGAGAAGGAGGAGAAGCAGAAGCAGAAGGAGAAGCAGAAGCAGAATGAGAAGCAGAAAGAGAAGCAGGAGGAGGACAAGAAGCAGAAGCAGGAGAAGCCGAAAGAGAAGAAGCAGAAACAGAAGCAGAAGGAGAAGCAGAAGCAGAAGGAGAAGCAGCAGAAGAAGTAGAACCAGAAATTCAGGCACGAGAAACAGAAGAAGCAGAAGCAGAAGGAGAAGCAAAAAGAGAAGCAGAAGGAGAAGTAGAAAAAGCAGCAGAAGAAGTAGAAAAACAAGCAGGAGAAGCAGAAGCAGAAAGAGAAGTCGAAGCAGAAGAAGCAGAAGAAGAAGCAGGAGAAGCATAAGAAGCAGAAGCAGGAGAAGCAGAACCAGAAGAAAAAGAAGAAGCATAAGAAGCAGAAGCAGAGGGAGAAACAGAAGAAGGAGATGGAGCAGCAGAAGGTGAAGCAGAAGGAAATGCAGAAGCAGAAAGAGAACAGAAATAGAAGAAGAAGAAGGAGAAGTTGGAGAGTCAGAAGAAGCAGAAGCAGAAAGAGAAGCAGAAGAAGGAGAAGGAGAAGCAGAAGGAGAAGGACAAGCAGGAGAAGCAGAAGAAGCAGAAGCGGGAGAAGCAGAAGAAGAAGAAGAAACAGAAGAAGGAGAAGGAGCAGAAGGAGAAGCAGAAGCAGAAGGAGAAGCAGAAAGAGAAGCAGAAGAAGCAGTAGCAGGTGAAGCAGAAGCAGAAGAAACAGAAGAAGCCGAAGAATCAGAAGGAGAACCTGAAGCAGAAAGAGAAGCAGAAGCAGCAGAAGCTGGAAAAGCAGAAGCAGAAGATACAGAACAAGCACAAGAAGCAGAAGCAGAACGAGAAACAGAAGAAGAAGGAGAAAGAGAAGGATTAGGAGTAGGAAGAGCAGAAGCAGAATAAGAAGCAGAAAGAGAAGCAGAAGAAGAAGCAGAAGGAGAAACAGAAGAAGCAGAAGCAGGAGAAGCAGAAGCAGAATGAGAAGCACAAGAAGGAGAAATTGAAGGAGAAGGAGAAGGAGACGGAGAAGCAGAAGGAGAAGTAGGAGAAGCAGAAGAAGAAGAAGCAGGAGAAGCAGAAACAGAAGTTACAGAAGGAGAAGAGCAGAAGCAGAAGGAGAAGCAGAATAAGCAGAAGCTGAAGCAGAAGAAGAAGAAACAGAAAAAGCAGAAGAAGCAGAAGAAGAAGCAGCAGGAGAAGCAGAAGAAGAATAAGGAGAAGGAGAAAGAGAAGGATTAGGAGTAGGAGAAACAGAAGGATAAGCAGAAGCAGAAAGAGAAGGAGAATGAGAAGGAGAAGCAGGAGAAGCAGAAGAAGCAGAAGCAGGAGAAGCAGAAGCAGAAGAAACATAGGAAGGAGAAGAAGCAGATGGAGAAGCAGAAACAGAAGGAAAAGCAGAAAGAGAAGCAGGAGAAGCAGAAGAAGCAGCAGCAGGAGAAGCAGAAGCAGAAGAAGCCGAAGAAGCAGAAGCAGAACCTGAAGCAGAAGGAGAAGCAGGAGAAGCAGAATCTGGAGGAGAAGCAGAAGCAGAAAGAGAAGCAAAAGCAGAAGGAGAAGCAGAAGGGGAAGCAGAAGAAACAGAAGAAGCAGAGGCAGTAGCAGAAGAAGCAGATGAGGCAGAAGCAGAAGGAGAAGCAGAAGGAAAAGCAGAAGAACGAGAAGGAGAAGGAGTAGGAGAAACAAAAGGAGAAGCAGAAGGAGAAGCAGAAGAAGGAGCAGGAGAAGGAAAAGCAGCAGGAGAAGCAGAAAGAGCAGCAGAAGGTGAAGCAGAAGCAGAAGCAGAAGCAGAAGCAGAAGTGGAAGCAGAAGAAGGAGAAGCAGAAGGAGAAGCATAAAGAGAAACAGAAGGAGAAGCAGGAGAACCAGAAGCAGGAGAAGCAGAATCAAAAGAAATAGAAGAAGGATAAGAAGCAGAAGCAGAAAGAGAAGCAGAAACAGAAGGAGAAGCAGAAATAGAAGCAGAAGAAGCTGAAGAAGCAGAAGCAGAACCTCAAGCAGAAGGAGAAGCAGGAGAAGCAGAAGAAGCAGAATCTGGAGAAGAAGGAGAAGCAGAAGGAGAAGCAGAAGCAGAAAGAGAAGCAAAAGCAGAAGGAGAAGCAGAAAGAGAAGCAGAAGAAACAGAAGAAGCAGAAGCAGTAGCAGAAGAAGCTGAAGATGCAGAAGCAGATAGAGAAGCAGAAGGAATAGCAGAATAACGACAAGGAGAAACAGAAGGAGAAGAAGAATGAGAAGCAGAAGGAGAAGCAGGAAAAACCGAAGAAGCAGAAACAGACGGAGAAGCAGAAGAAGGAGAAGCAGAAGCAGAAGTAGAAGCAGAAGGAAAAGCACAAGCAGAAGGAGATGCAGAAGGAGTAGCAGGAGAAGCAGAAGAAGCAGAAGCAGAAGGAGAAGAAGAAGGAGAAGAAGCAGAATCAGAAGAAGCAGAAGGAGAAGTAGAAAGAGAAGCCGACGAAGAGAAGCAGAACGAGAAGCAGGAAAGCAGAAGAAGCAGAGCGGGAGAAGCAGAAGAAGAAGAAATAGAAGGAGCAGAAGCAGAAGGAGGAGCAGAAGCAGAAGGAGAAGCAGAAAGAGAAGCAGGAAAAGCAGAAGAAGCAGAAGCAGGAGAAGCAGAAGCAGAAGAAACAGGAGAAGGACAAGAAGCAGAAGCAGAAGGAGAAGCAGAAACAGAAGGAGAAGCAGAAAGATAAGGAGGGGAAGCAGAAGAAGCAGAAGCAGGAGAACCAGAAGCATAAGAATCCGAAGAAGCAGAAGCAGAACCTGAAGCAGAAGGAGAAGAAGGAGAAGCAGAAGAAGCAGAATCTGGAGAAGCAGAATGAGAAGCTGAAGGAGAAGCAGAAGCAGAAAGAGAATCAAAAGGAGAAGGAGAAGCGGAAGAAACAGAAGAAGCAGAAGCAGTAGCAGTTGCAGCAGAAGCAGAAGGAGAAGCAAAAGTAAAAGCAGAAGAACGAGAAGGAGAAGGAGAAACAGAAGGAGAAGCAGACGAAAAGCACAAGCAGAAGGAGATGCAGAAGGAGAAGCACGAGAAGCAGAAGAAGCAGAAGCAGAAGGAGAGAAGAAGTAGAAGAAGCAGAAGCAGAAGAAGCAGAAGCATAAGTAGAAAGAGAAGCCGACGAAGAGAAGCAGAACGAGAAGCAGGAGAAGCAGAAGAAGCAGAAGCGGGAGAAGCAGAAGAAGAAGAAACAGAAGAAGGAGAATGAGAAGAAGC